>NC_056732.1:1188953106-1189195606 GCF_019279795.1 Protopterus annectens | reverse complement strand
CTCGGTGCACAAGACCCAGGATAAAAAAGTGCCCAATTCTGTTAGGCACACTGTTGCCAGGACTGGAAAAGATGACAGAGTAGAAGCCTGAAAATATGGAAACATTCCTACAATAGGGCCAAGCCAGACCCAGGGGGAGGATGGCACCCCTGTTGTAGAAGGAACAATGTCCACAAAAATCACAAAAACTGATAGGCCAAAAAAGAGCCATAAAGACGATAAAGTGGACTTTTGAGGATAAGAAAGAAATTATGTATTGTTACTGTCAAAGGAAAAAACTTCAAAGACCAATACACGTAAGGTTCAGATAAGGCACATTTAATAACTTGCTGCAAGGAGACAAAAACATGCAAATACAGGATTTTGTCTAACTACTAACAGGAAGCATGCTATTCTTATACTGTTCTACAAGACATTGCCTTCTATGGTTGACGTACTCAAACACAACTTTCAGTATTGTTCTACAGAAGATGTTACTCAGATTTTCTGCTGACATGACTGGATTTATGAAAAACATTTTGAGAAAAACAACCTGGCCTTGGTGGGCTCTAGCCCGTTACAAACTGCTATTGTATAGTTCTAATACATGTGTTACATTTCAAGGTACTTTTCTAGCTTAGGCACAAGCAAATGCTGATTGCAGTTCATATTTTCAAGCAGTCTTTGTTCTGATTATCTATAGCTTCTGCAGCTGTGTATTTTCTCACAGCACAAGTCCTTGTCTAAGTCTCATAACATTAATACAAGTGATACATCTATTCATTATTTTCCTGACACAAGCAGAAATTATCTGCTTCCCTGTAAATTTCCAAAGCATAAGCAAAGATTATAGCTGCGCATATTTCATGACAATACAAGGTTAGAAAGCTTCTGCAATTTGTACAGATTTTATGCAGTGTGAAATAGAATTAATGTGTTAACCCTTTTCAAGCCTTAAATGCACTAAGCGTTTTACTAATACATACACTAATACATATTTTTCTGACATTTCCCCCTTTTAATACTTTTATTCTACTTTCAAAATAAGCATAAACAGTTGTTTCTTCTCCTAACCTCTTCCCACTTAGGATTTGCAGTTAAGAGAGTCAATCAATTTAAACTTATGAAAGCATTTTCAATCTTTTAACAGTTTTTCAAACCCAGTACTTTGATATAAGGTTTCAGAAACTGACATGTCTATAAAGTCTTTAATCAATCTTTTCATGCAGGGGATGCCACAGCAAACACATACTCCCGGTAGGATCATTCCTACACAAATGGCAATCAGGATGTTCATTAGGATAGTACCCCACCCCCCAAACCATTTCTGGAAAAAGTCCATCAGTGGGTTTGCTCCTGGTTTGGTCATGGCCGACACTTGCTGAATTACCTCAAGGCGATTGTCTATCTCATGTTTATGGTCAGGAATATACAAACAGCACTCCTTCTGGATTAAAGCGCAAGTACCGCCTCTCGCCACTAGGGTGAAGTCGAGAGCCATGCGGTTTTGAAGCAATACAGTTCTCATGGCATTCAGTTCATCAGTCACCAATTCGAGAGTGGAAAAAGTTGCATTACTCATTACTTCGAGAAGTTTAGACAGTTTTCTCAGCTTCTGGATCGATTTCACTATTCCATATGCTGGTAATATGCCTGCCCACGATATAACACTATCACTCAATTCCATGTGTGTCAGTCCTTTGGTTATAGAATGATGGTTTTTCCAATGTGCATCGATTTGCCCCACTGGATTTACAGGTTTCTTGACGACTTCTCGGACATTCCGAATTTTTCCTCGAGGTAAAACTGCAGTGAGTCGTATGGCCGGAACCAGGTAGCCCAAAAAACAACTGCCGGACCAATTCTCAGGTAAACACTTGTATGCCTTTCTGCCACATACAAAATAGCAGTCCTCTACTTTAGTAGTAACTTTGCTATGAATAATACACTCGCCCTGCATGAAACATTTTTCTATCAGTTATAGATGGTTGTTTATAGAGAACAGAATTATGTTTTACTTCATCAATTGTTTTGTGCATCAATTCAAGAAATGAATCATAGTTTGTATTACAGTAAGAACCTGCATTGTTAGCTTTAGTGTAACATTTATAAGGAACAGTCACATTGCAATTGCTCCAACCCACCTGAACAGTATCATTTTTATAAAAACACACAGTTCCCTTTTGTGGAATAGACAAGTGCAATGCTATTTTATCTTGTGATGTAATGGTTGAGGTATCATAAATCAAGGTTTCCCAGGTCTCGTTGACCCCTAGGGGGACTGTAGTCATTAATAACCCCCCCCGTATGCTGTTGGCAAAGCTGTGCAAATCCAGCAATTCGAACCATTGAAAGTCTCAGCATACACATATTTAATTGCCTGGTAAGTGTTGAAGTTTGGGTGCCAGTCTATGAGTAACGCTTCACGTTTATTCAGTTCAGTTTGTGTGGCTGGAAAAAGGAATGGCCACAACAAAAAGATTATTGTCACTAGTACAGTTAACAGGATGATTATGCAATACTTCTGAGGAAATGGTTGTTCTGCATTCCTGTTTTTTCTGGATTCAATAATTTTTGCTCTTGACATGTGACAAGATTTTTGTCCAGTTCAAAGCTCTTAACTAGTTTGCAGTGCGTCAGGTGGATCCACGAGGCACGCTCTGCGATCTTGACTGCAGTGGGTGTTGACAGAAGCACATGATATGGACCTTCCCACTTTGGTGACGTCCAATTCTTCTTTTTTATTGTCTTCACCCAGATCCAGGTTCCTGGAGCCACTGCCACTTCTGATGGTCTGGTTTGTTCTTTATCTGAAACAGAATTTGACTGCAACAGATGTTTAGAATTCAACAAATTTCTCATATACTCTGCTAGTGTACAGTTGGCTTCCTGGTCTGCAGGCATGAGAGGTTTCCACTGAGGTAAATAATAAGCCCTTCCAAATAGTTTTTCAAAAGGAGTCAATCCTTATGCATTCAGAACAGTTCTCATGCTCAACAGTGCCAGGGGCAGACAGTATACCTAATTTCTCTTTGTTTCTGCTATTAACTTTCTTAGCTTACTCTTTAAAATCTCATTATGCCTCTCAACTAACCCCGCAGATTGCAGATGATATGCACAATGATTTTTTAAAGAAATACCAAAATGTTTACTTAACTGCTGTATGGTTTATTTTACAAAGTGTGTACCGTTGTCAGTGTAGATCCTTTCCGGAATGCCGAATCTAGGGATGATTTCTTTAACAAGGATTTTTGCTACTTAGTCGGAAAGGCTTCCACCCATCTGGAAAACATATCTATAATGGCAAGACAATACTACTTAATTTAACATTTGTTCAATTCTATGAAATCCATACAGATAGTATGAAACGGATACGGTGGTGTAGGGAAACTGCCTTGCTTGGGCTTAAACACCCCTTGTGCATGATGTTTGTTACAAACATGGCACATTAAACAACATTTTTTAGAGTAGTTTAAGAATCCATATGTCGTGAACACTCGGTTCACCAGCTGTACCATCCCCCCTGTTGAGACATGGCATTGCCCATGGCTCAACAAAGCTGCATATCTAAACAAATTAGATGGTAATATCGGTTTCCCTTCTTTAGAGATGTACAGCCCCTTTTCGAGAATTGTTCCTCGTCTTACCCATCTTTGTTTTTCAGCCTGCGTAGTAAGTGTCTGCATTGTCTTTAACATTTCTAAGTCTAAAATCTCAGAGGGTTGTAATTCCTCATTCAAAAGAAATACTTCTGAAGCTGCCTGTTTTGCAGCTGTATCAGCTCTCGCATTACCTTTTGAAATCCTATCCTGTTGCTTGGTATGAGCTGTGCATTTACAAATAGCTACTTTCTGAGGTAACTGAATAGATTGTAAAAGATTTAAAATAAACTGTGCATGATTGATTGGTTTGCCAGTAGATGTTATCATTCCTCGATTTTTCCACTGTTGCGCAAAAACATGTACAGTAGAAAAAGCGTACTGGCTGTCAGTAAAAATGTTCACACATTTACCCTTTGCTAAGGTACATGCCCGTGTCAAGGCAATCATTTCTGCTGCCTGTGCAGATAAATTGCGTGGTAAAGATTTCGCTTCTATAATCTCAGTATCAAAAACTACTGCATATCCTACTAGGTTCTGTCCTGCAGGACCCCTTTTACACGAGTCATCCACATAGTATGTCACCTCGGCATCATCTAAGAGGACATCCGTGAGATCTTTTCTAGGCAGTGTCTTTTGCTCAATCACCTGCAGGCAGCTGTGTGGTGTGCCATCTGCAGAGGTTGGGAGCAAGGTATAAGGGTTCAAAGTCGTGTATTGCTCAATTGTCATATGAGGTTGGCTCAACAATATAGTCATACAGGAAAGATGCCTAGCAGGGGAAAGATATGCTACCTTCTCTTGCAGTAAAATAATCGCAACTGCATGAGGCACTCTCAATGTGAGAGGTTGGAACTAAACTACTGAGGCCGAAGCCTGTATTGCCATTGCAGCTGCAACTACTGCTTGTACACATTGGGGTAAAGACAATGCCACTGGGTCTAGTTGTGATGAATAATAAGCAATAGGGCGTTGCTTGTCCCCATGCTGCTGTGTTAACACTGATGTCATATAACCTTGCTTACAATCTACAGTTTGGAAAAAACGTTTATGATAGCTTGTTAATCCTAAAACTAATGAGGACGCTATTAACTGTCAGTTTGCAGAAAGCAGATTCTGCTTCTGGTGTCCATTGTAACAAATCCTGTGCTGTCATAGGCTTTTTATATATCAGGTTAGTCAGCGGTGCAGATTCCAAGGCATAGTTTGAAATCCAGCTCCGGCAAAAATTAGTCGTACCCAGGAAGGACATCATTTCCTTCTTGGTAGTGGGTTTTGGTGCTTGCAAAATCGCTACTTTTCTGTCCTCATCTAATGTCCTACCCTCTTTGGATATTACATATCCTAGGTATTTAACTTGTTTTTTCCAAAGCTGCAGTTTATTTTTGTTTACTTTGTCCTTCAGTGGCTAAAAATTGTAATAGCGCTATGGTATCTTCTTTGCAATCTTGCTGAGTGGGGGCCGCCAGCAGGATATCATCAGCATAAAGTAAAATCTAACTGCCTCTTGGTGGGGTAAATCCCACCAAGTTGCTTGCCATTTCTTGTGAGAATATTGTCAGACTTTCACAATATCCCTGTGGTAGTCGCGTATATGTATACCTTTTCACCTGAAATGTGAATGCAAACCAATATTGGCTGTCAGGGTGTATCGGTATCGAAAAGAACACATTGCTGATATCTACCAAAGAAAAATATTTCTGTTGAGGTTTTAAATCATTCAACAGGGTGTGTGGGTCTGGCACTGTAGATGCCCTTGGTATTACTGCATCATTTACAGCTTGTATATCTTGGACCATACGCCATTCTCCATTCGCTTTCTTAACAGGAAATAAGGGTATGTTACATGGTGAATCAGGAGATTCCACCAGCACCCCTTCCTTAAGTAAAGCTGCTGTAATAGGTTTGATTCCTACCTCTGTATCTTGTCTTAAGGGAAACTGTCTTTTCTGTGGTCTAAATGCTGACTTTGGCGTGATAGTAACTGGTCCCGCTGTACGAATAAGTCCTACATCTGACTTTCCTGATGACCAAAGAGTTTCTGGTATATTCTGTAAGGCATTCTCTTCCTCCTTTAATAGGAGTGCTAATCAGCTGTCCTTGCTTGACTGCAAGTGCACTGTTGGGTGGGTCTGAGTTATCCAATTCAACTTCTGCATTTGTATTCCCTGTTCTGAGAGTTCTAACTCTGTCTGCTTTTCCCATCTCGTGACTTTTTCTCCTAAGTCTACCCATTTTACATTCTTGTCCTTAGTTAAGCTAACATGTGGTAATCGATTAGATTTATAGAGTGCAAAGAACTCCTGGGGCAATGAACAGCTGGCTACACTGTTCCCTTCCATGTCCCAGTACAGATTACGTAATCAATCTGTTTGCACTATTTCTAAACAATTCTTGTGCATATTCCTTATCAGGTCCCTGTGTGTTACAATAATACAGTGTACAGTGCAACAAATGTTGTTTATCAGTGTCAAGGGAGGGGAACTTGCTGAAGGCTACGTTCATCAACTCTTCGGTCACTGCCCCTGGACCAGTCGCAAACAAGTCCTGGCTGTACCAATATAACATTTCACCCTCTGATTGTACTGCAAAGGTATAAATTTGTCGCTGTGCTTCCATACCCTGCATAGTCGGAACTACTGCTATACCAAATAGCTACATAAGGTCTCTGCCCAAGAGGTTTACTGGGCATTTTGCAGAAACAACAATTTTGCTTTTCTGGGTCAATCCTGAAACAGGATCAGTTATTGCAATATTGTAGGAGAGGGGCTCCCGATACAGCTGTCCATTAGCTGCTTTCACTAGTATGTAATCAGGTGACTCTGAATTCTCTGGCAGTTTGGAGGGATGTATCAGGGTCCATGATGCCCCTGAGTCACACAAGAATTTGACCTCCCTCCCTTCTACCAGGAGTGTAACTTCTGGTTTTGTGTCTGCTATATAGAGCTCTAAGCTCAATAAAGCTAAATCCAATATTTCATTTTCTTCACTGTCCGTAACTTCCTGCACTTCCTCTATTTCTTCTGTCACATCCTCTACTCCTTCTATCACATTCTCATGTGTCCTTTATCTGCTATCCCCTTCTAGTGATTCTTGACTATCATATAGTCAGTCCTCACCCTCCTTGTCTTCCATGGTTGCCTTCTTGTTTTTCTTGCAATCCCTTGCCAAGTGTCCCTTTTTACCGCATTTAAAACATTCACCCCTTTTCTTTCACCCTTCAAAGTCCTCTGATCACTGATCAGATTGTTTGTTTCCCTAGGCATTTCTCTTGCTCTTTTTCCCGGACTGTACTACATAAACTTCTGCTCCATCTTCTACAGAAAATACTTGGGCTTTCTTTTTCTTTTTGCTATTAAAATGCCTTTCGGCATGCCTAGCATATTCAAGTAATGACTGTAACCTGCTTGTACGATGATCTACCATGTGCTTTGTAATAAAACTGCTTATGGGTGCAATGCTGCCTTTCAAAAATGCATTCTTTAACTGCTGCTCATAATGGGGAATCTTGTGTCTGAACTTCAGGAACCTGCATTCCACAATGGTTATTAAAACATTCTAACAGTCTGGCATAATATCTGTCAATAGTTTCACCTTCTTGTTGGATGCATTGATTAATGCAAGTCCAGTCTGTCTTAGGCTTCCATTACTCAGAGATGCGGTCTGTAAGACCTTTTACTCTGTTGTCTAGTTCTGCGCTGCTATGTGGGAGGGGCCTGTGTGCAGCGTCACGGGGATTCCAGTTGCCACTAATCATGTGCCAATCTGGTCCCACAATTTGTCTGACTACTTTTTCAACCTATTCTCCATTTAAATTATAACTTAGCCTCATTCCTTGTAAATCTTCTAAGAACTTTCTAAAATTAACTTTTGGATGGGGAATTCCCTCAGTGGCTTTCCGGATGTCTTCAGGAGTCCAGGGTCTATACACTAGAATAGTTGGGTCCTGACCTTCTTGCCCTGCCTGAGGATTAGGTACTTCTATAAGTGGGCATATTTCTTCTTCACTCATAGATCGTGAATTCCTACCCATTTGATATAATTCAATGTCCCCTTTTGAGTTACCTGCCCGTGTTCGAGACCTGGTCTCGATGGGATCTCTAATAAACGGTTTTGCTTTTGTAGTGTCTCTATTTACAGTGGCAGCAGGATATCACAGGGGTGGACTAACTTGTTCACTTGCTTCATATTCTGGTAAGGGGGGCAGAGGGGCCGATGCTCTTACTAAGTTATTGTCCTCCTTATCTAAAAACATTGCTTTTGAATTATTGTTCTTTTGTTCCCTACGGTTTACTTCCTCAATCCACCTGTGTGCCTGAGGAGTTCCTAATTGGCGCTGCTTTTTTATCTGACCTTTGGAATCGGTTTTAAGCTGTTTGACAAGTTTGATAAGCGAGGATCTTTCTAATTTACTGTCAAATTCATACTTATTAACTCACGTTGAGTAGTATTTAATATTATCAGCATGCTGTGACTGCATGTATTTTGCGTCTTCGGTTAACGGCGGATTTTGGGGTCTTTTTGTGCAATTATTACCCATTTTGTTCTACCCTTTTTAATCATTACATAACTCCTTATTTTTAACTTGGTACCACGGATTTTGTTATAGTCTCTTCAGAATGACTGCCTACCTACTCTGTTTCCCTACTTGTAAAAATACAGTCCTGACAAAAACAATACAAATCTAGTCCCTGATCTAAAACAGAAAAAAGGTAGATTCACCTTACCTGAGCCTTCGTGATTGATCACCTGGTTCGTGAAAAACCCGTCCTTCAGTCGCAGATCAGAAAGTGACTGGCTTCTTTTGTACAACAATTCAGTCAGAGGGCTTTTCAAATAAGAAGAAACGATGTGGTTTCTTCCCCGTACGGTTTCAAGCCACCTGGTCTGTCTGATCCGAGGTGAAGTGAGGGTTTCCGGTCCGAAGGACCAATCTGTCAAAGGAAAAAACATCAAAGACCAATACACGTAAGGTTCAGATAAGGCACATTTAATAACATGCTGCAAGGAGACAAAAACATGCAAATACAGGATTCTGTCTAACTTCCAACAGTAAGTATGCTATTCTTATACTGTTCTACAAGACATTGCCTTCTATGGTTGACATAATCAAACACAACTTTCAGTATTGTTCTACAGCAGATGTTACTCAGATTTTCTGCTGACATGACTGGATTTATGAAAAACATTTTGAGAAAAACAACCTGGCCTTGGTGGGCTTTAGCCCTTTACAAGCTTCTGTTGTGTAGTTCTAATACATGTGTTACATTTCAAGGTACTTTTCTAGCTTAGGCACAAGCAAATGCGGATTGCAGTTCATATTTTCAAGCAATCTTTGTTCTGATTATCTATAGCTTCTGCAGCTGTCTATTTTCTCACAGCACAAGCGGAACTCCTTGTCTAAGTCTCATAACATTAATACAAGTGATACATCTATTCATTATTTTCCTGACACAAGCAGAAATTATCTGCTTCTCTGTAAATTTCCAAAGCATAAGCAAAGATTATAGCTGCACATATTTCATGACCATACAAGGTTAGAAAGCTTCTGCAATTTGTACAGATTGTATGCAGTATGCAGTGTGAAATAGAATAAATGTGTTAACCCTTTTCAAGCCTTAAATGCACTAAGCATATTACTAACACATACACTAATGCATATTTTTTCTGACAGTTACTATTATAAAAAAGCCCAGAATTTCCAGACATAAGATATACAAAATGATTAAGAGAGAAATTAGAGGAAAGAAAAATACTTTCACAGGAAAAACTGTCAGAATCTTCTTATGAAAATTTATGTTTATTAATACAACAAAATTGTGAAAAACAGTATATAGATCAAGAAACTTTGATCTGTTTGGGAAAAGAAGCATCTGAGGAAGGGCAAAATGTAAACAACAAAACAAATAGATATTTGTAAAGTATAAAAAAGAAATATGGACATGGGAAAGAAAGAGAGATTTGATATGGTTCAATATTTATGTAAAGGAGAAAGCCAAATTAATTAATATAAAGAAGATAGCCCCAAAGATATTCAAAAATAAATACAGGCAAAGGCAAAGGCATCTAGATATGGAAAATTTCACAGTAAAAAAAATAATATCACAGAGATTGAATGTAGAAAAAAATATTAGTAAAGTAGAAGTTAAAAAAGTAAAAGTTAAAGTTATGGAGTGCCTGCAACGTGAAGGATTTGGTGTAGAAGGCCTAACACAGGTTACATCACAGCATGATGGAGTGAGTGCCCAAAGTAAGGAGAAGCAAGAAGATCAGGGAATATCTGAAGAAGAGATATGAACATGGGAATGAAAAAGAGATTTAATATGGTGTAATACTTATGCGAAGGAGAAAGCAAAACTAACCAATGTAAAAAGAGAAGCACCAAAGATATTTGAAGACAAATTACAGGCAAAGGAATCCAGACATGGAAAACTTTACAATACAAAAATTAAGAAGACAAAGAGGAAAAGTAGAAAAAGGAGATTAGGAATGGAGAAGTTAAACAAATAGAAACGGAGCTTAAGTGATACTTGTGAAGTGAAGGATTCCGTGTAGAAAATCATATTCAGAAAGCACCACAACAGGAAAAAATAGAAATTGAAGTTATGGAGTGCCTGCGAAGTGAAGGATTTGGTGCAGACGGCTTAACACAGGTCATATCACAGCATGATACAGAGAGTCCCCAAAGTAAGGAGAAGCAGGAAGATCAGGAAATATCTGAAGAAGAGATATGAACGTGGGAAAGAAAAAGAGATTTAATATGGTGTAATATTTATGTAAAGTTGAAAACAAAACTAACCAATGTAAAAAGAGCAGCACCAAAGATATTTGAAGAGAAATACAGGCAAAGGAATCCAGACATGGAACACTTTACAATACAAAAAATAAGAAGACAAAGAGGAAAATTAGAAAAAAGGAGATTAGCAATGAGGAAGTTAAACAGATAGAAATTGAGGTTAATGAGTACTTGCAAAGTGAAGGATTCAATGTAGAAAATCATATTCAGAAAGCACCACAACAGGATAGAGCAATGTATATCCAAATTAAGGGGAGACCAGTGGAACAGGAAGCAATTGGTCAGGCACCATATGAAGATAATTTGGAGCCATCCACAGGAAACCGGTATAAATGTTCACTTGAAGCTAGAAAGCAAAGGAAGGAACAGGAAACTGTGGAAACTCTGATGCAGTCTGTGTTGAGGAGTGATAGGCCAGTGAATTCCTACAAGACAGAGCAACGGATGGCACATGATGAAATTGAAGAGAATGTGCCACAGGAAGATGCTATAGAACCTTCTATGGAATGCCCACAGGAAATGGAAAACAAGGGATGTGCCCTCAGTTTTAAAGAAAATGAGCTAAGAGGAGTCACTTGATTTAATAGATATAGACAGATATATTAAGATCAATGAAAGAAATAGACTACAGAAGGTTAGTAAAACTCAAAAAGTCAGAAGCCTGATAAAGCAAATGAGCACAGTAATTAGGACTGCTCATAGAGATCCATGTGATATAATAGAAATAAACAGGATATATTACTGTGCAGATAAATTAATAACTGATAAAGTTCTACCACAAGAATGCAGGGTAGTGAGGGAAAGGAATGGGAGAAATTTAATACCATCATGGAAATATCGAATAGAGAAAACTATAAAGCAGTTAAGACAAGAACTGTCACTGTTACGAGACTATAGAAGATGGAACAGATCAACAAAAATACTAAGAAAGATAGATGTGATAAAAGCAATGTGCAGTATTAGAACAGATAAGTATCTATTGTGCACTTTCACAAATAAACTAAAAATTTCAAAGGAAAAGTACAAAACATGCAATTTATTGATGACCCAAAAACGTTTTATAGAGAATTGGGAAACTAGATAAAAGGAATTGAAAGACCGCCAAAAATATCTATGAAGATCCTCTGGAGCATAACAAAGATGCTAAATGGATAGAAGACGTTAAAAAAATAATAATAAGTTTAAATGTGCAGGATATGAAATGGGCTGAAGCAACAGCCAGAGAGATTGAAACAACGTTAAGAAAAGCCTCTAACTGAAAACCCCCAGGCCCAAATGAAGTACATAACTTTTGACTCAAAGTATTAACATCTTTGCATGAAGATTTAGCCAAGAGTAAGAACTATTTGTGTGCACCCCAAATAGACACCAACCTGGTTAACAACAGGAAAAACAATGCTTCTACTTAAGAGTGAACCAGCAAACTACCCTAAAAATTATAGACCAATAACTTGCCTTCCGACAACATATAAACTATACACGAGAATTGATGCTGACAGAGTCTATAGTCATTTAGAATAAAACTCAATTATGGCAGTAGAACAAAAGGGCAATAAAAGAAAGTCATATGGAACAAAGGATCATTTGTTGTTAAATTAAATCATAGTGGAGAACTGTAAAAAGGGGAAGAATGTAAGTATGGCATGGATTGACTACAAAAAAGCATTTGATAGTATTCCACATTCATGGATAAAAGAGTGCTTAAAAATGTATAAGATACACCCTACACTGATCGATTATATTACAGTGACCATGAAACAGTGGTAGACCACTTTGCAATTAAGCCATGATAAAGGACAAATTATTATCCCAGGGATAAAAATTCAAATGGGGATATTCCAGGGTGACTCTTTGTCAATGCTGCTTTTCTGCCTAGCCCTTAACCCATTAAGCTGCCTACTTGGCTTAGGCCATGGCTATAATTTGGCTCCTAGAAAACAATAAAGTGTAAAGACTTCTTAGCTTCTCTTTGTTGATGTCTTAAAACTGTATAGCTCATCAGATGAGGAAAGGAAAGCACAACTGCAAGTTGTCAAAACTTTTTCAGATGATATAAGAATGTCATTTGGTCTTGATAAATGTGCAAAAGCAACCTTTAAAGCAGGAAAACTGCAACACCAGAAAAACATCAGTTTGGGACAAGAATGTGATATAAAAGAATTTGAGCAAGAAGGAGTACAAAAATATTTGGGAACTGATGAAGGATCAACAGTAAAACATGAATAAATGTGAATAATACTAAGGAATAATTCAGAAGACTTAAATTAATCCTGAAAACAGCATTGACATCTAGGAACAAAATCCAGGCTATAAACCAATTTCCTCTTCCTATCCCAACTTACAGTTTTGGAGTGATTGACTGGCCCCACAATGTGTTGGATAGATTAGCTAGGAAAACAAGAAGAATGTTTCATGCTTACCAAATGATTTATAAAAATCAGTGTATACCAAAATTATATATTCCCCTTTCCAAAGGAAGGATGAGCCTCTTTGAAATTGATAACATGTATAGATCTGCAATCATGGGACTCCACACATATCTGCTGACCTCACAAGACTGAAATGTAGTGAAAGTTCTGAAACACGAGGAGAATAAATCTAAGATGACTTCTCTGCTTAATCTAGCAAAAGCGTATCGACATCAAGCAAGAATGGAAATCAAACCAGAAGTAGATAAAAATCAGGCAGCAACTGAATGTGCCAAAAAACAAATGAAAGAATATAAGTTAAAGGACCAGATGAGAAGGCAAGAAATGTGGAGAATTCATAAATATAGTTACAAGTATGGAAAACTTCTAGAAGAACCTCATGTTGATCAGGAACAAATGCAGGAATGGTTAAGGAGAGGCGAATTCAAACCAAGAGGTGAAAGGTTAATATTAGTGGCCCAAGATAGCGGGCTGTGTACACATTGGTTTACAAAGTCCATTGAACATGTGGGAGAAACAGACAAATGTTGGTTTTGTAAAACTGAATTGGAAACAGTCGCACACCTCGTTGCTGGTTGAGACATACTAATGGCAGAAGGACTGTATAGTGAAAGGCATAATAAAGTGGCAAGACTGTTGCACTGGGGATTGTGCAAACATTATGGTATTGAAGTGGTTGAAAAACACTGGAAACATGAGCCACAAAGCATCCTAGAAAATGAATAAGTTTACATCACATGGGATCATCCATTACCAAGAGTTCAAAAGATAGAGGCTAGAAAACTGGATATAGTGGTCCAAGAAAAGAAGACAGAAGTAGCATCGATCATTGAAATTGCCACACTCAGTGACTACAGTGTCTTGCGTACAGAGATTTACAAAGTCATAGAATATCAGGATTTGCAGGCAGAAACAAGAGCAATTTGGAAGAAAGATACCCAGATGGTTCCATTACTAGTAGGAGCAACAGATCTTATAAAAAATAATCTACAATCGGATTTTGATATGCTACCAATGCATGTAACTCCATACGAATTGCAGAAGGCATCATTACTGGCCCTATTATGGGTGCTGCAAAGAGCACTTTTGGCTGACATCAAAGATAATTTCATGAACTTTAATCATACTTTGACTTAGGAATGGGGTCCATTCCCGTTGTGGTATTAGAAACTCTAAAGATTTGGAGAAATCAAAAAGAGTAAATTTAGATCTTTGTCATTTCACCTAAAGATGAGGGATGTACTCACTCAGCAGAGTAGTGGGACCATTCAAATTCTCTCACTTCAGCTTTTGGTATTCTTGCCTGTTCACACCCCCCCCCAATATTTTTATTCGAAAGTCAGTCATAGTCTTGTTAAGGAAGCAGCAAAAACCAAAGCAGAATAGTAGTTAAAATGCAGAAATAGGCAGCTAATCACAACGTCACTCTGCAAGTCTGGCTGAATGATTCAAAAGAAAATAAAGACTCCCTTTAAAATAAAAAAAACAGTTTAATTCTCACTTAGAATTTGGAATTAGCGCTTTCATCCTGTTTAACAGGACTTCTTCAGATTCAGTTAAAACAAGATGGCCAACTTCCTTTTATAGTTTCTAGAACCAGGAAATGACATCATACTACTCTAAAAACACTTCCCATGGCAAAGAATAAAATAAAAGATAAAAAAACAATTTACAACAATTAAAGCTTTCCTTTCCAAAAACCATAATATACTTAAAGTGGAATATTACAAAAAAATATATAAAATAAACATGAAAATGAAACAAGAAATCACTTTCAAAAGAAACACTTTATATCCTAGCCTCTAATACTGGCTTTAGTGCAATAAAATCATTAAGTCCTGTGGGGTTGCAAGCATTTAATTCTGACTGCTAAAAAAATTCTTTTTTCTTCTAATAATAACAATTGCCACTCCTTGGGTTAATGTGTACCCTTTCCAAAATGGAAAATCTGAATGGCCAAATAAACTACACCTTTCGTACTACAGTTCCCATACTGAAAGATGACCTTATTCTGATATATATTTTATATACAAAGAACTAGAATATACTAAGGAGTGACACCTTCTTTTTCTTCTTTTGGCTTTTCCCAGTTAGGGGTCACCACAGCGAATTGAGTTGCCAGCCCGACGCCCAACTTTCCATAGAAGGCACACACATGCACTCACTCATGCCTAAGGCCAATTTAGAGTGTCCAGTCCACCTACTGCATGTCTTTGGGATGTGGGAGGAAACCGGAGCCCTCAGAGAAAACCCATATGACCACAGGGAGGACATGCAGACTCCACACAGAAGGCACCCCAGCCAGGGATCGAACTGGAGAACCTCTTGCTGTGAGACAGCAATGCTAACCTCTGCACCACCGCAACTACCCATATTAAGGAGTGACACTGAACTTTATAAATTCCTCAGAAATAGCCTAACATTTGTATAAAACAGGTATGAGTATTAAGGCTAACTTATAGGATAGTAAGAATAAAGGAAAGTATGCAGCAGACAAGGGGACCAAGAAGTGTGGATGTTGTAATCAGTGTGAATGCATGTATCTCAAAGGAGAAGAAATACAGCTAGAAAATACGAATTAGACTAAGGTCATCTTTCAGTATGGGAACTGTAGTACAAAGGGTGTGGTTTATTTGGCCATTCAGATTTTCCATTTTGGCCATGTGCTCCACCTGTCTGGCATTTTATGTCGGGAAAACAGACAGATTCCTAAAAAACAGAATTTATGAGCACTACTATGAAATTAAGAAACAAAACAGGAAGAATGCTTTGTACAGGCACATGGAAAGTAACAACACCTGTAATACATTCAGATTTGCCATTTTGGAAAGGGTACACATTAACCCGAGGGGTGGCAATTCTAAGTTATTATTTGAAGAAAAGGAAGTTTTTTGTCAGTTAAAATTAAATGCTTGCACCCCCCCCCCCCCAGGACTTAATGATTTTATTGCACTAAAGCCAGTATTAGAGGCTAGGATATAAAGTGTTTCTTTTGAAAGTCATTTCTTATAATTCATTTTCATGTTTATTTTATATTTTTTGTAATATTCCACTTCAAGTATCTTATGGTTTTTGTAAGGGAAGCTTTCATTGTTGTAATTTTTTTTTTTTATCTTTGATTTTATTCTTTGCCACAGGAAGTGTTTTTAGAGAAGTATGATATCATTTCCTGGTTCTAGAAGCTATAAAAGGAAGTTGGCCATCTTGTTCTAATTGAATTTAAAGAAGTCCTGTTAAGCAGGATGAAAGCGCTAATTCGAAATTCTAAGTGAGAATTAAACTGCTTTTTTTATTTTAAAGGGAGTCTTTTTGTCTTGTTAAGGAAGACCATATAGATCGACTTCCTGTACTTGATCACCTGAGGCAAGCCTGCATTCTATACTTTGCACAGGGAGCATCATCCTTGCTATGTACCTACCAAAACATTTGCCAACCAAGCTTCATTCCAAATTTTTCAGGAATCACAGTCTGTTCTCCCACTCAGGAAGTTAATCCTACTTTTTTATGGATGTCTTCACTTCATCATTAGATCACTGCTGGAGTAGTCAAAGCTGTATGGGTTATATCCTGTTTAGGATACAACAGCCAGCCAGCTTCCAAGTGTTAGTGCCCTTCCATGCACCAGGCTATTAAAAACTTTAGCCAGACAGAGAGAAAATCAACTATCTGTGCACCAAGCCATTCACAGCTTACCTGCCACCAAAGAGAGCGCCTGTTGTGGGCTACTGAAGATCAGTTGTTGGATAACACTTCTACATTGCTGGGCAGATATGTTCCTTTCAGGGATAAAAACCCTCCACATTTATTTGTATGACTAAAAGAGTACTTTTTTGTTAGGATTTAATGTTTTTGGACCTGTCTCATGATATTTCTTTCAGTTGAAACAGGTGGGTTCATTATTCTGTTTTTATTGTAAACTTTTGTCTTATTCAAGTTTACTCTAGTTTTTATTGATAATTTTATAATTTTTTTTTATGGGCTGGGACAAGTGGGTTTTATACTTAACACTGTGTCAAGTTTGTTGGTGAAATTATTTTGTGAAAACTCTTTTTTATCAGCTATTACTGACATTGTCTGCTGAGTTCCAGTTTTCTTTATTGGTTTAACCATAGAACAGCTTACAGGTTCCGCAGTTCTTCAGTTCTTCCTTCCTCCAAATACAAGAAAAAAATCAAATTTACATCTGTCAGTTCAGCTGGCTGCTTTTTTGCCTCAGGTGCACATGGGTAACCTTGCAGTGGCCATTTCAGGTTCCTCTGATCACTTATCTTCTTCCTTTGGTTCCTTTTGTCTAGTCCCTTTAGTCACCATGAACTGAGAATTAAGCATATCTTCTGTGGCTACTGGAGTGTCATCTGTAGGCATGGAAGAACAACTGTTGTCTGTCGCAGGTGCAGGCACAGGGAATGCTTCTCGGAGTAAGATGCCTGGGCTGATTGATGTCCTTGACACAAGTCAGTCAGCTTCTATGGATACTCATTTTAAAAAGAAGTAGAAAGCCAAACATTTATCTTCTACTGTTTCCGTTATCCTAGATAGGGAACGTGTATATAGGTTAGCTCAGGGCTTAGTTCATGCTGTTAATGCTTTACTTTCTGATCCTGTTTTATGTCTCCTATTTTCTTTATCCCCTTACCATTTTTTCTTCTTACATTTTTTTTCTCTTTTTATAATCCTTACATTTAAGACATTACAGCAGCAACCTGATATGCAAATTAAACAGATCCAAGTGCAGGTCTCTGAGGGATCTGCATCAAATCTGTATCAGGCTGGATCGCTATATTCCAGATCATGGAGCCGTAGGACCATAAATCCACCTACCTTACATTCTTTAGCCATTCTGTTATTATAGGTTTGTAGGTACTTACTAGGATTTTGGTTTGTGAGGATCTTATGAGGATCCTAAGAAGCTTAACCTTGCATTCCCAGTATAATTATTAGTCCTTATATTTTGCAATATGAATATCCAAAGACTAGCCAAACTGGTATACATTGAGTTATTTACATGTTTTCCTGGGGGACAGTGGTGCTCAGCCAGGGTGACTGTGGTTACTAATAATTTTCAACGTATTCATCAATGACCTCTTTACTGTTACAAAAAATGCTCCTTAGTTCAATATGCTGATGAGTCAACTATAATGAGCAATGTCAAATCTCTGTCTAAACTCCAAGACCTTACACAACAATCTTTTTTATCACTTGAATCATGGCTAAATAATTCACAACTCTTACTAAACCTTAATAAAAATAAATAACTGAATAAATTACTGTGTTTTACCCCAAAACACATCTCAGTCAAAATAACAGTATTTACTGTTGCCTTTGCCAGCAACATAATGATAGAACAAGTAGTGACATCACAGTTGAAATGTAATCACCATGTATCATATGTGATTAAAGAAAAAAATAATCAGAAACTAGGTACATTGTACAGAGTAAAAACCTACTTCACTGACATAGCCAGAAGACTGCCATCTTCCCTCTGTGCTACCCTAATCTGCATTAACCTTCAGGTCTCACAACTGAAGTGCTATAATAAAATAGCCATATTTGCAGGAAACTATTTCAGTAGAACACACACACCTCTGCCTAGCTCTCTGAGAATTAAACTATTTGAAATTATTATATGAACTAACACTTTCCCAGCTAACTACAATACACAGACTTTCTTATAAGCAATAACATTGACCAGCTGTGGACAAAATAATGCAACACTACTCCCTCAGTATTTTTTAAACACCTTTATTAAATTTTCATTTAAGACAGAAGGAAACATACAATAATAGAAAAAACAAGCAATGTTAACACTTTTTTCAATTACATATGCTTCTTTCTTCACAACTCTCATTAAGTCCAACACTACGTAAATTGTTAACAGCTGCCTTCCCTTAAACGTCACTCCTCCATGTATTTCTATGTAATTTGCTTCGTTCCTTTTCTAAATATCCCATTTCCAGTACTTTTATCTTGTGTATAATATTCAATACTTCAGATTCAGTTATTTAGGTTTTGATTTCCATTTTTTAGTAACTGCTTTTTTGGCAGCCAATAAAATTAAACTTAATTAGGCCTTAGTATATCCAGGCAATTCAGATCCTGTGTCACAGCTCAACAGAGTCACTATTTCTGACAGAGTATTTTGTAGGGCATTTTTAAAACCTGTCAGCTCATTATACTCCCAAAATATGTTCTCACTTATCTCTTTCTTCCCTATCATGCCACCAATATTTGCCGTCTACCTGAGGAAAACGTTTTTGAAGTCTGCTTGAGGTATAAAAATATCTATGTAAACACTTCCAAGCAAAATCTTAAACCTTCCGAACTTTGTTACATACTTGGGAGCCGTACAATTGTCATCTCATTGTTCCCCTGTAAATTGATTTTAAAGTCTCTCTTACCATACAGTATTTTATATACCCTACTAATTATCGCCTTTTCCAAAGCGACTTCTGTTCTAGACCCCCAATAAATTGTTACGCTGTTGAGAGAAATCACTAATCACTATCACCAAACTATCTAATACTGCAGGTGACTCTCTACATTCAAATAGTGTAGCTAGACTATGGAACTACATCCTACTGCCAATTACTTCATTCAGAATACAAAGTGATTTAAATCACAACTGAGACTTCACCTATCAAATCAGTGGATTTGCTTCTGTATACCTCCAGGAAAAATATACTGTTATCCCCAGCTTGCCATATTGTCAAAACTATTTCTCTGTATTCAGAATCCTATGACCCACAACCAGTCTTCACCAATACCTGGATAATCTCACTAGCATATCCAAGTCATATAAATAGTTTTGTGACTCTGTGCACCTACCTCTATACGTGTAATATAAACCGTATGGCAGTCAAACTTATAATTATCTATGAATCTGCTTTATACCCCACTTCTTAACTGCAGTATTTATAGGTTCATAGGTTCATACTAGGCTATCTGCCCTAGGGCATTTATAAGCCTAGTCAGAATGTGTTTGGCTTTCGCCACCCATTTTAAATTTATTTTGCTATGCCCTTTTTCGAGGTTAGTATACTGTGCCTCTGTCTAACAGTGACACAGAAGTGATACCCGGGGTAAACCTACGATCTCCCATCCACTCATCAAGATTCCTCTTGAAGAGAGTCAATGAGGGACTCTGCCTAACCTGGACTGGGATTTTATTCCAGAGTGAAGGGAGCCTCTGGGTTATGAATCTGTCCCTCCAGCATGTCCTATTTATTTCAGTGCTGAGGTTCAAGTCTCTCGAGCGTAGCTCGATGGGATTTGGATTTTCTGAGGTGCAGCATGTCCATTAATTCCGGGTTGGACATGGCTTTATACATCAGGCACAGATCGCCCCTGAACAGGCGGTATGCCACTGAGTAGAGCTGGAGTTTCTTTAACCGGGCAGCATATGGCATCTGTTTGAGCCCTTTGATCCTCTTGGTGAGGTACTTTTGGGGTCTTTCCAGTTGCTGCAGGTGTCTGGCAAGGTACATCCCAAAAGGGGCATTGTACTCAATTATGGGCCTGATGAGGGATGAGTAAAGAGGCACGATGACCTCCCCTGATCTAGATGTGAATCCCTTCATGATTATATGTTCTGTCCTACATAGTTCCTTCCCTCACCTCCATTTTTTTTTTAATTTCTAAGCACTAATCACATGATCTATTATCTAGCTGACAAACCCAGCAATATACCTAGTCAAATGTTCAATGTCTACTAATGCATAAGCATCTTTTACACTGTGGTAGTTGCCTTTATTTCAAATTAATGTAATCCAATTAATAAATTAATTTGTAATTGTTAATGTATGTTACTTAATGCCTGTTCATGTATATTACTGAATGTCTGCTTTAAAATGTTTGTAATACATTGGAGTCCCCCCAAGCCTCTGCTGAAAAGGGTTTTATTGACTAAAGCCAGTAAACAAAAGTATAATAATATAAAATGAAAAAAATTTCACTTAAACTATGTTTAGATATATAACAGAAGGGCACTGATTTATATGGAGTGGAAGACAGATCCACAGGGCTGGTATTCTCTGTGAATTGTTATTGAAGGATAGTTCATTGCTGACACAGGTTCCAAGATCTCTCAACTGTTGGATCAGTTTTCATGGTGGGTTTTGTCAGTGTGAGTCAAGTTTGTTGATGAATATGTGAATGTGATTGCTCAGTTCTTTAGCCAGTTCTGAATCTAATGATGTGTGTGACATCATATTCAAGATAGCTGCTGTTCTCTCATGGTGCACATGCTTGTTACAATGCATTTCTCTTGCTTTTATTTATTTATTTAGTCTTAACTACTTGTACCACCAAGGCATATCCTTGAATTACTACAACCAATGACTTTGTTATGTTACAACAAATACAGTATAAACAGGCATGCAATCAAAGGAGGGAGGGGCTTAAATTGCATTTCTTTCCTTTTACTATTATTGGGAGGGGCTTCAAACTGCATTTATTTTATTTTAATTTGCTTGTTCAGAAAATATTCATTCCATTGACATACTGTAATTACTACCAGCAGTAAATTGAATTAAAACAGCAAATACAGTACAAGCAACAGTGTAAACCATGGAGGATGTTGTGGGGATTGGGGAGGTCTAGCCCCCCCCCAGAAGAAAAAATACATATCCAACAACACTAGTAACCTAATTTACAGTGACACTTTTATTTGTACCTTTACATGCCACCAGCAATGCTGAACAAAATACATTTGTACAACTTCAGCAAACATTAAATAACTTATTATTTACATCCAAAAGAACTTCTTGCCCAAACAATGTTGTAGCCCTATACTGCCTCTAAACTATAAGGGACCAATTCTAAAAGATGTGATTTCAGTGTAATGTATGCCTGCTTTATTGATTGGCCTTACACTGTATTAAGTAACTTTCAATGAGAGCAAGTATTTTGGAATCAAGCCCTAAGTGTTCCATTTCAAATGCCATAACCTTCCAAAATCCAAGGTTAATTGCAGATCACTATTCTAAATTCCTAGCATAACTGCTAGCAATAGGATGAACAGCAGTTTCTTTCATTACAGATGCTGTTTAAATTATATATGTATATATATATATATATATATGTATAGCAGCGCTACAGAATCCTGAAAGACCAAAATCCTGAAGACCAAAATCCTGAGACCAAATCCCTGAAAGTTCAAAAAGTTCAAAATCCTGAAAACTCAAAATCCTGAAAACACACAGGATACCAACGCTTAGTATATTCCAGCACAAGTGCATACAGAAACAAATAAAACACAAACCATATTACTCTTCTCCAAGTATAAGCAGGGGGTAAGTCCCCATGCACCCCCCACATCCCCTGCTACTTACATATATCAACTCTGAGATTGCACTTAGTGTACTGAAGTGCAATCTCAGAGTTGTTATATTTATGTAGCAGGGGGTGTGGGGGATCCAGCCCCCACATGGGGGGTGCAAGGGGGCTTCTCCCCTGCATATAGTTGAAGGGTAATATGTTTCTGTATATACTTGTGCTGGAATAGAGTTAAGTGTTGGCATCCTGTGTGTTTTCAAGATTTTGAGTTTTCAGGATTTTGGTCTTCAGGATTTTGGGCTTTCAGGATTATGTAGCGCTTATATATATATATATATATATATATATATATATATATATTTATAATATGTTATATATATTTTATATATATATATATATATATATATATATATATATATATATATATATATATATTTATTTATAATATGTTTATCTATATATAGCTATCTATTTATCTATATAGATAGATATAATTATATATGAAACTAAAATTGCCAACATTATTCCACTGAAAACTAAAAGCATTCACTACCTCAGAGGAAAAATATTGAATCTACCAAAGCTTTGATACCTGACCTCTACATCTAAATTCTTAAAGCAAGTTCTATTCAAAGGTATGTAAACAAAACATATTTAAAGCAAGAAATTAAAAAAACTAATGTAAATATATAGACCAGAAATATCATTCTCATAATTCTAACTCTAAACTTGTGTTCAGCAGAAAGTCTCAACTGCAACTTGCTTAATAATGTCATGTCAAGGCAGGTAAATTGTTATGCCTGAACTCTGTGTTCTGCTTATTTCACATGGTCCTCTGAAAAAAAAAAGTCACCTGCCTTCCTTTATGATCCCTGGTTATATTCTTCAGGACTGGATCTACTTGTCTTATTCCTGCTACTTTGAGACCCTGACTGACACTTGTCCCCCACCTTACAACCATCCCATCCCATTCCTTTGCACCCACCTATGAGATGCAGACCTACTCCCATTATTTATATGGTGCTGTCAGGAAAGATGGTGGTTTATCTGTGAGCTGCCTGTGTTAATTTCTCTTAATCATTATCAGTACCTTTGTAGCTTACCAGGAAAATAATTGCCATAAGTCATATAGGTTTATTCAGTCAGCAGACTGTAGTAATAAATGCAAATTTAACTTTGATCTCTTATGTTATGTCTTATTCAGAATCCCATCTGAAATGCAGCCTTTTTGCATATGGAAGCTGATAATCTTGTCTCATTATTTAACAGACTATAGATTATTTGTAATATCTCCTACAATGTCCTAGTTAATTTTACATCCAAACAAGAGATGTTGACCTTTTCTCGACCTGCCTCTCTACACTTATTACCCACAGGGTCCGGTCCTGGGTCCGCTCCTCTTTGGTATCTACTTCTCTGAAGTCCAGGCCAACACGAAGGGACTTTGGCTGACAAAGTTCGCAGACGATTGCAAGTTGGGAGCTATTATTAACTCCCTGAGTGATGTTTACATCCTACAGAAAGGCCTCACTGAGACCAACGACTGGTGTCAGAACCATGGCCTTAAGCTCAATGCCAAAAAATGTGTCATCATTTCCTTTGCAAAAAACCTGGTTCCCATGAATTACCTCATTGCTGGTAGTCCAGTGAACACAGAAGGCATTACAAGAGATATAGGAAAACAGGTTGAAAGCAACCTCTCTTTTCACCACCACATTGCCACTGTGGTCAGAAAGTCCTTCTATGTGGCACATCTCATTACTAAGGGTTTTGCATCCGGGAAGAAAGAGGTCATTGTCTCCTTCTTCTCTTCCCTCATTAGGTCAGTCATTGAGTACAATGCCCCATTTGGCATGTACCTCACTAAACACCTGCAACAACTGGAGAGGCCAGAAAAAAAACTCACAAAGAGGATCCTAGGCCTTAAACATTTGTCCTGTATGGACAGACTAAAAAAAAACTCCAACTATTCTCTGTCTCATATCGCCTACTTAGAGGCGATCTCTGCTTGACTTACAAAGCCATGGCTAACCCAGCTCTGTTAGAAATGCTGCATCTAAAAAAATACCAATCCCTCCACACCACACGCTCCAGAGACCTCAGCCTCATTACCACAATCAACAGAACATGCTAGAGGGACAGGTTCATAACCCAAAGACTGCCCATGCTATGGAATAGACTTCCCATACATGTTAAGCAGAGCACCTCACTGGCCCTCTTCAAGAGAAATCTTGATGAGTGGATGGGAAATAGAAAATTCACCCCAGGGATCACTCCAGTGGTTTTACTTGACGGAGGCACTGTGAATTAAGGTCGGGTGGCATGATTCCAGTGTAATCCTATGGGCTAGGCTTGTAAAGGCCCCAGGGCCATTAGCCTAGTACACACCTATGAACCTATGAACCTATACTTAAATCTCCTCTCCACCTTTATACTATTTATATACTTCCTTATTCACAGTTCATGATTAACATAATTAAACTTGAAACCCTACACATTATATCCTTACTATTCTTGCTCTTGCTTTTTATGCTAACAGTGCTCATATTTAATCCTTGTTCTGGCATTTTATCCAGTTATTTATTTCTTTTATAATTATTTGACTGCATTACTTTTGTACATATATTGCATGTAAATTCTTCCATTTTGTTTGTACGTCTATTATATATCTATTATATCTGTGTATTCTGCGTATACTTTGTTAAAGTGTTTATTGTTACCTTATTGAATATTTTGTCCCTGGGCCTGGCCGAAAAGGGGTTTCATTGATCAGACTATCCAGGTAATTATATATATATATATATATATATATATATATATATATATATATATATATAAAACACATATATATATATATATATATATATATATATATATATATATATATAGATATATATATAAAACATATATAAATAAAATAAACCAAGGACCCCCCTTTTGGCTATTGAAGATGCTGTCATATACATAGAAAGTTTTATGCCTGTCATTCTGAATGATGATAATTGTATTTAATAATTTTTACAATTGACAAATCTAATGTCATGAAACACACCTTTTGCCAGTTTGAAACCATTTAAAATCTCCCTGAGGTATTGGTTAATGATTTTTTCAAGATTGCACAATAGCTGTACAGTTGTGATATGCTTTGGTCATTTTAGTAGTCTCACTATTCGGTTTCACTGAACAAGATTTGTGACATATTTTAAACAAGTTGAAAAGAAGAGTTCTGTTTTTTGCTTTTGCATTTTGTCTGTGATTTTTATTGGTTAAATGGGAAAACATCAGTGCATTTGACATTAATTGCAGAAAAATTATCTAAATTATGGGCTGATGTTCAGAGTTAAAGAAATCTGACATCTTGGCATATGCTTTGTTTTTTTAGTTAGCTCACATTGTGGAATAACTTTGGAGACAACAGTAATGCTATAATATAATTACTGCTGGTCAGAATAGTTGATTCTTTAACAAATGTCTCAGGCAAACACAGCTGTTGATCTGTTTTACATATTAATTTCAGACAAGTGAGTACATGGCTTAAATCAGTGGGTAGTATCACAGCTTCTTTGCCAAGAGCTTAGTAGGTCAGCATTCGTTATATCATTGATATCACCCAATGCTGGCACTGCTGCTTACCATATGGCTGCAACATTTTCACTGTTAAATAGACATCAGTTGCATGAAGAACAAAAGCCCAAATAAATTTCTGTTCACAGCTAGAAAGAAACCTGGAAGTCATCAGGTGTATTAAAGCTACATTGCTTAACAGTTAACTGCTTGTTAACCCATCCTATGATAATTTTCCAAAGGAAAAGTTAAACTGACTGCACCATACTCTTCATTTAAATGCTGCAAATAAAATAAATAAATCATTTATTAGTCTTTCTTTTTACTGTCTCCCATCCTTAAATGTATTTCTGTTGTTGTGTAACCACTTCTGAGCCAATATTTTTTCAGAGCTTCACTACTGCATTCTAATTGTTTTGCTGATCATTGGAGGGGGATAACCTAGGCTAATTACACAGAGCCTGTCTTGTTTCTGGGGTAATTTACATGTATCCTCTTTCTACTGCACCATGCTCTTCTGTGCTTTATACCCCATTCACCATACACTATCTCATTATTCCTTCTTGCTCTATCCATCTCTCTCTCTGTCTCTCTCTCGCTCTCTAGTAGGGTATAAGGGAGTTACAAGGTATATGATAAAAGGAAATTGAATGTTTGAAGTTTGTTATACTTATTTTACCAATTGATTTGTGTTTATCTAATACATGCTTTGTAGACATTGTTGTTAATCCTAATTTCTATCTGTAATTGTACCGCCTACTAAATATGACTTGCAACCATTGTTTGCACTTTAAATGATTTGTGTCAACAGTTGTAATGGTGCCCAATATTTGTCATCATAATTCCACTGTGTTTCATGATGATTGAATGACTGTTATATTAGCACATCTTTTTACAACTGGTGTTAAGCTAGAAAAGTAATCTAAACTGTAAAGATCTCATAGCACTTATCAAATCCTTCCATTGCCAAAAGAGTTTGCTGGAATGTAAGTTAAAGTAAGTGCTTGTTAAAACGTCTGGTCTGATGTTGTCAATTTTCATTAATTCCTCAACTAATGGGATCAGATCTGCTCCTGAGATCCAGCTTGACCATTTTACTAGCCTATGGCCTCCAACAAACTCTCAAGCTCCTTTCCTACTCATAATGTCCTACCCCTAACATTCCTCAGATCGAGTTTGCTGCTTTAATGTTTAGACGTGGTTGTCTTCAGCTCTCGAGTCTTCATTGTGAGAGATAAGTTAAAATTTTCATATTTCCTTTCTGAAAATGTCTTCAAACAGCTATTTCTTTAATCTTTCAGCATAATTTTTCTTCTTAAGTCATCTTTCCATTCTCTTTCTTAAACTATGAAAAAGTTAAACCTTTCTACCTTTATGGTAGGCCTAACTCCTTCCCGTTACCCTTTTTTATACATAGTGTAATCTCTGTAATTAACACTGCTGGTATTTTTTCTGTGTCTACAAGTTTTTATTCTTGTTCTTCTTAGATACCATTGCTGGCATTTTTCCTTTTCCTTTCCATTCTAAAGTTTACTTTACTTTAACTCTTTTCACTTTGTCTGGATAAATGTCTGAGAAAGGTCCAGCAGGTTTTAAAAAGCATGACAAATGTTGACATAAGTTGCCTTTGTCTGACGCCCACAATCTTTGTGTGTATTGTTTAAGACCAAAACACTTACAATAAGACTGCAGCATTTCTTCTGGGTTCAATCCCTAAGCTTTAGCTGACAGGAAAAATAAGCTGATTTTTAAAAGGATTACTAACATCTTCCTTTTCTTAAGCCATTGCTGGGGATCAGTCCCTCAAACATAAATCTAAAGACCTGTCAAAAGGGTCTAGAGCCTCAGATTCCCCAGTCTCCACATCTTTTGAACAAAGAAGAAAGAAAGAAAAGCTGAATCCAAATCTACGTCCAATCTGACCATCTTCAAATCTGACCACACATATTTCGGATCCTGCATCCTTGGGTCTGACCAAATATATTTCAGATCCTACATCTTCGGATCCAAAGTCCTTACCAAGGACTTCATATTCACCAAGTCTGGATCTGGTTCCTTCCAGGTTGCCCTCTCCTTTTTCAGAGGGGCACTCAGAATCGTTGTACCTGGTATCCTCTCATTTCTCTGGGAGTCTCATGGAAGCAGATGTGGAGAGGATGATGAGGACATTTTTCATGGAGTAAATTCAGAAGGGAGTTCTCACAGTTCCTACCCTTCAGGTCAGGAAGTTTGTCCAACTACCACTCCACCTATAACAGCTCCTTCTCTAATTCAACCTGTTATTTTAGAGCCTTCAGATCCGAGCCTTCCAGGTCCATCTGGTTTGGATCTGAGGAGAACATTGTCTTCAGATCTGACTATTGTTCTGAGTGTGTCTGCTCCAGTTTCTTCTGAGCTGCATGACTCTCAGAGCTGAAGCTTCTCTGTCAGATCCTAGACGATGGATTCAACTTTAAGATTTTCTGAGCTATTCCTTCCTGTCTGAGCTTCTGCACTGGACAGTTCAGCTCCAACGTCCACCTCAGATGGATTGCTCTTGGGGCAGAAGGAGGTAATGAGCCAGAAACTTGCCTTCTCGACTCCATTGGCTTCCTTCTCACATGGATGGTCTGCCTTTGATGTAGTGAAGAGAGTGTTCTCTGCTCCAGCAGGTCAGATGGATCTCTAAAACAACAGGTTGGGCAAAGCAGTGGTGCAGAGGTTAGTGTTGTCACCTCACAGCAAGAAGTTCTCTGGTTCAATTCTTGGCTGGGTTATCTTCTGTGTGGAGTCTGCATGTCCTCCCTGCATTCACGTGGGTTCCCTCTGGGTGCTTCTTTTTCCTCTCATATTCCAAAGATGTGTCTGGAGCTTTTCTATCTGGGCCTCTGCTGAAAATAGGCTCTGTCCCAGTCAGACTTTCCCTTTAAACAAATGTTAAATGAATAAAATAAAATAAAACTTTCCACCTCAGATCCATCATCTACTTTTCAGATGACTTTGCACTGTGATCCTCAACATTCTACCCCACAGGGACAGTTAGCCCAAAGCTTCCAGTCTACCCAGCAGGATATTTTGATCTCTTCTGATACTTTCCCAACAACCCCAGTGAGGAAGTCCCTAGGAAGAGAAAGTGCAAAAGGAGGCACTTGGACTCTTCTCAGGAGTCAGCCACTGAGGATACTGATTTCAATGAAGCGGAGGGGGTCCCCAAAATCACCACCTGATAATATCTCATTTGGAGACATTCTTGAGATCCTAAAGCAAAAGGGTGGCTGGTCTTCCCAAGATCCTTCTCCTGAGGAATCAATATTTCTGGAAACATTTTGTACTTGTCTGTCTACCTGCTGGGTTACTCTGCCAGCTGATGAGTTTATTGATTTAATCTTCAAGTGGGCGTGGAAGGAACCTGATGCAATTGAGCCAATCCCCAAGAGACAAGACAGGATTCTGGCTCCTCCAGTAAGTCAGGAATATTGGAGTAAAGGGGTTCCAGTAGATGCCATGGCTGTGGTTGAGGCTACTATAAAGGAACTCACTGAAAAGAGTTCCACTGTCCATCCTCCAATAGAGTCAAGGGCAATAGACACATTTAAGAAGTGTGTTTATGCTTCAGCAATGTTTGCACTTAGATCGCTGCACTACTTAGCACATTTTACCAGGCTACAAAGAGATTTCATTAAAGAATTATCCAAATCTCTGTCTGGAACTGGAACTGCCGAGGCTCAGTCTTCAGTAGGCTTTCAGTTGCCTACCCTACAGGCTATATCTAATTCATCCATGAGACTCAACTCAAAGGCTGCAGGTTCAGGCCTTTCCATTAGGAGGCATGTCTGGATGCACCTGTTTGATTTTGTGGAGCCCTTCAAGTCATTGTTTTGTCAATTCTCCCTTTGACAGCACTTCTTTATTTGGCCCCACAATAAAGAACACACTCCCTAGGTGTGAGAAAGATTGTAAGACCCTCTTGGCAGTGGATGTGCATTTTTCAACCCTCAAAGGACCTTTTCCAGGAGTAAAAAGGGAGGTCAAAAAATGTGGTTCAGAAAATCTCAGGGTCCTTTCCAGGACTAATGTGGAGTTAGTACCCCAGAAGCAGAGGGGGAGAGATAATGGAAGATGACACCTCATGGTAGAGGAGGCCCAGAAAACTGGAGATCTAGAGATTCCTTTTCTGACAGACCCTTTCAGAAGTCCATGGAGGCCTGAATGCCTACCTCTGGAGGCAGTTGGGGTCACTTATTGGTGCACCAAAGAGCCTGGCTAAATATAACAAAAGACAGTTGGGTGCAGAGGATTATTTCCAAATGTTATATTATTCCATTTCCCTACCTCCACAATTATTTAGGAAAAATCCCTGATGTTTCACCCAATCAGAGGAGAGCAGCGACACTAGAAATCCAAAAGCTGCTAGGAAATAAGAGTCATCCAAGAGGTCCCACCAGGCCAGATAGAAACCAGAACTTACTCAAGATTCTTTTTAGTGCCAAAGAAAACAGGGGGCTGGAGACCAATTTTGGATCTCAGTGTATTGAAAAGTCAGTTCAACTCACAAAGTCCTAGATGGTTACGGTTCATTCCATTCTGCCCTTTGTGGGAAAGGATGACTGGATGTGCTCAATAGATCTTCAGGATGAGTAGCATCTCATAAGAATGAACAGATGATCCCAAAGTTACTTACATTTCCGGCTGGGAACCAGTCACTGTCAGTTCAGAGCACTGCCCTTTGGCTCACCACAGCCCCCAGGTGTTCAAGTGCCTGGCAGTTATTACAGCTCACTTGAGACTGTAAGGAATCCAGATGTTTCCATATTTAGATGACTGGCTCATTAATGCCCTGAGCAGGCATCAACTGATAGAAGCTCAGGATCAGGTGTTACAGACCTATTTGCATCTTGGAATAACCATAAATTTCATGTCTCATCTGCAACCAACCCAGACATAAAAGTTCATAAGAGCAGTATTCAACTAGTATCAATGGTAGCTTTTCTTCCTCTATCGAGAGTGCAAACAGTAAGGATGCAGGTGAGGAAAATAGTTTGCAGTACCAGAGTTTTAGCCTGATTGATTCTGCAATCCCTGGCGTCAGTGTCAACAGCAATAATTCTAGTACCTTTAACAAGATTTCACATGGGAATTCTTCAATGGCTGCTAGCAACAGAATGGTCAGTGCTTTCTCAGCCTATGTCTTTGAAAATAAGAATAACCCAGGGATGCAAATGATACCTTTCCTGGTGGATGCAGTCAAGAACAGCTGTTACAAGATTGTCCTTTCATCCTCCCTCAGCCCATGGCCATAATGACTATGGATGCTTCCCAGATTGGGAAGCATTTTCTGGGGAAGACAGTCCAAGGCACTTGGTCCCAAAAAAGAGGCCAGTTTGCTTATCATTGTTGTGGAGATGAGAGTAGTGTTTTTAGTGTTACAAGCATTCCAAGACTGTCTCCCTCTCTGAAATACTGCAGCCCAATCAGACAACATGTCAGTAATTTGGTACATGAACAAACAAGATGGAACCAGATCTTATGCACCATGTAAAGAAGGACTTAGAATGTGGCAAGGGGCAATATCTTCCAACCACTTTCTAATAGCAACACATATTCTGGAGAAGTCCAGTGTAATGGCGAACAAACTCAACAGGTCCATCTTACTACCACATGAGTGGTCTCTCAATAACAAAGTAATGATTTTCAATTGATGGTGCTAGCTTGCTGCAATCTTTTTAAATCTCCCCTAAACAACAAGTGTAGTAGCTTCTTTGCCTGATCCCCATAGTAGTAGTATACTCCATAATTGACCTCCCCCAAGTCTTATATATGCTTATCTTCTGACTGCTCTAATTCCCAAATTCTTTCATACAACAGCCAGGTTGAAGAGCAGGGTCATCCTCACTGCACCTTACTGGTCTTGACAGATTTGGTTTCCATTCCTTTGGCATCATATACTACAGCCTTGGATTCTGGATCCAATTTCAGACCTTCTATCTCACCCGACAGGTATGGTTCACATAGATATCTCATATCTCAAACTAACAGCATGGTTTCTCCAATTCCTTTAATATCCAGGCAAACAATGCTCTCTTCCCCTGTCTGTTCCATACTTTTATCTTCCCATAACCTTTTACTACAAACTCCACAGGAGTAAAAGGACAAGGTTCGTTTTTTGAGCCGAGCAAAATCAGATAGACCCCTTCTCAGCTCCAATTCATTCTGGTCTTGAATTTTTAGCACATTTATTTAATGAAGGTGCTAGTTCATCAACTATTGAAGTTCGACTCGTAGCAATATCTTAACTTTCATGTGGGGTTTCAAAATTCTTCTCTGGATTCCTCTAAGCTGTGCAAAGCCTTTTTTTAGAGGTACTCTTCTGCTAACACCTCCTTTTGCAGACCCTCTGCCACCATGGGATTTAAATTTGGTACTTCAAGCCTTAATACATTCTCCCTTTGAACCTGTTGCTACATGTGATCAAAGCTTTTTGACCTGCAAAACTGCCTTTTTAGTTGCAATTATATCTGCTAGAAGAATTTCAGAACTTTAAGCATTGTCTTCTAAGCCTCCATATTTATGTTGTCATAAAGATAGGCTGACGTTATGTACCAATGTTTCCTTCCTTCTTAAGGTAGTGTCAGAATCCAACATTAACCAGTCCATTAACTTGCCAGTATTCTTCCCAAAATTTACAAACTAAGGGGAATATATGCTGCATTTACTGGATGTTCATAAACAATTACATACCTACACAGAAATAAAGAGATTAGAAAGATAGACCAGCTGTTTGTTTCCTTTGCACATAATAAACTGGGAAAATTAGTTACAAAGGTAACTTTGGCTAGATGGCTGACAGATTGCATCTCCTTTATATATAAAAAAATTGAATCCCCCTTTAACCAAACCTTTAAAGGCTCATTCAAATAGATCCATGACAGCTTCTGCTTTTTTCATTCTAGAGCCTCTATAGACGAGATATGTGTAGCTGCAACTTGATCAAATCCTCATACCTTTGTCACACCTTTATCACTCATTACAAATTATATCTGATTTGCAGGGGAAGAGCAGCCTTTAGCTCAACTGTACTCCTTCCTTAGAGTCCACACAGGAATTTAGGTAGCTGAGGATTCTGTCCCATTAGTTGAGGAATGAATGAAAATTGACAACATCAGATAAAGAAATTATGTACTTAACATAACATTCCATCTGTGCTGTCCATTTTCATTCTTCTTCAATTCCACACCATCCCACACCATTTCTAATAATTGACTTCCGGAGGAATGAGATACGTCAAGGACGCTTATGTCCTTTGAGTTGCACCCCAGTTATGGCACATATTTTTAGTCTTCCTGTCAAGCTGCAAACAAGATCTGAGGGATGTTATGTGTGGTACATTATGGGTAGAGAAGGAGCTTCAGAGTTTTTTGGAGGCTATGATCTAATAAAATGGCCAAGTCAGTTCTGAGGATTGGATCTGATCCCATTAGTTGAGGAAGAATGAAAATGGACAACACAGATGGAACACTATGGTAAGCACATAACTTATTTTTCAGTTTAATGTGCTTGTGAGGTTTGGGGCTGTTTTTGCAATTTTTCCTGCCTTATCTTTAATTTTCAGTGTTCTTTTGTTGTTCTGGTACTAAAAAGCTGCTTTTTGAAAGATTAAAGTCCATAAATTTGTAAGGGTGTTAACAAAGTGTATTGATTGAGAATAGTAGGTAAATGACTGGCAAATAAAGTAGATAAATTGCTTGAATATACAATTTTTGGTAGGAAAAGGAAAGGAAGTCAGGACATATTAAGGATAATGAAAGAAGTGATAGATAACATTATAATTAAAAAGGCAGATACTAATATTATGTTAGAAGATGTGAGTAAAGTGTTTGATAGAATACAATATGAATGTTTATTGGATATATTAGGGGCTTATAACATAAGTAAAAAGATAGTAAAATAATTAAGTCAGTTTATGAGAAAAATAATGTGAGAGTAATATTAAATGTATGGTTAAGTGAAGAAATAAAAAACAGTGTGTGGAATAAGGCAAGGAGGTCCTGCAAGTAGCATTTTATTTGCTTAACTTATGAAAGTGGTTGTCAATAAAATAAATAGAGTGTTAAAATTGCAGGTTATAAGATAATGGAAGAAATACAAATTTCAATGATTCTTATATATGCAGATGATATAGTCTTAGTTATTAAGAATAAGGGGTAGATGGAAGAAAAAAATTAGATAGCTAAATAGCTATCTAAAGATGATTGGTTTCTGAATAAATAAAGACAAAAGTTTATGGGAAGTATAGAAGGTATTCAGTTTAATGATGAGGTTAGAGATACATTTTGAATAGTATTTGGATCAAGTGAGCGCAGAGAAACAGTGAGAAAATCATTCAGAAATTAAGAGATATGTTTATGTTTTGGAAGTTGTATAAACTGCTGTATAAAAAGTATTTTTAATAAATACAATTATTTTAGGCAACTTGACTTATTTAGCAAGTGGAAATATGATCCTGTTAAGGTATGAAAAAGAGAGAATATCTACGGTATTTTCCTTAATATGGGGATTGAGGCTAAATCCAGTTAGAAGAGGGATTCTGTTTAAGAGGAAGGAGGATTAGGGTTTATTTATCTGATTGTTCATGCAGCTTCTTTGAATTTTTATAGAACATTGGTAGGATTAAAAAAGAGGAAATTAATTTAATATAACTTATGTTGAAAGTTAAATATAATTTTGTTGGGGAAAGGATAGAGTTAGGGAAAAGATGGAAAAATAATGTGCATGAAGATGTAAAAGAGTATGAAACATTTTTTTATGGAAATTGGATGTAAATAATGTGTAAAGATAGGAAAGAATGGTATTTGAATATAATGAATTAACATTATTATGTTTTCAATGGAAACATTTAGAGAATGAAAAAAGAAATGCTATTAAAATAAGATTTGCATGGTGTAAGAAAGTATATATGAATGTAAAGATTTTCTGTGGAGATTGACAATAGGTAAACTGCCTGGTAAAGCTAATATGCCCTATAAAAAAATACAAGAAATAGTCTGTAATTACTGTGTGGAGGTAGAAATGATAGAACATGTTTTTGAAGTGTTCTAGAGTGGAAAAGTTATGGGAAGAATATGTGAGAATAAGATGTTGAAAGGTTTTGAAAAGGTTGAAGATTTAAATATGAATATGTTGGAATATGGATATTATGGTAACAAAAAATGAGAAGAGGTTATGAAAATCGATAAAAATCTTCTATATCTTATGGACAATATGGAATGAGAGACTCAACAAAGTGAAGTTTAATGGGAAATTGATATTGTCTGAGATTTTGAAGAAGATAAGTTTTTGGCTGTAGAAAAAGGGTTGGGGCAATGATTAAAGCATATGGGACTATATTATATTATAAATAAAAGTGTAAATAATTATAAATAATGTATGTTATATAAATAATGTATATAGGTTGTGATAATCAATAAAGAACCCCTACTCTTTTCAGTTAGGTGCCATGAGATCTGTTACATTCAAAAGAGCTATCACCAGCTCAAGCATATAAATTTAACATCTCATCCAAAGGACAACATGCTCATGAGTGCAATACCTCACAGTGCTGCACTGTAGTGTCAACAATCCAGTCTTCTGGAGTGAGAACAGAACTCAAAGCCTTCTGGTCTTTCAGCACCAATGTCAAGTGTGCTGCCTGTTACACCACTCACACTGCAAATGTTTCCCTGAAGCTGTCTGTAATGCTGATATAAACTTCAAGGTCTGTACATTTTTATCTCTGCCACAAATCACTGATTTTGTTTTGTTTGACATTCTTTACCTTCTCATTTTGTTTCACATTTTTGTACAAATATGTAAGCAAAGCAGTAAAAAAAAATCATACATTGTTGTTCACAACCTATTTGTATGTTGAAAATATGTCCTTGTTATAGAACAGTATGGAAAGGTCACACCACTGTCATTTTTTGTTTTCTTATCTTTTGAAAAAAAATGCCAATATTAGGAAGTCCTTAATTCCACAGCAGTATTGCTGCTTGTGAATCTTAGCTGCTAGAAAAGTGTAACTGTCAAAGTTAATCAGTGTTTTGTTTGACAGCAGTAATGAATTTTATGTGAGCTTAGGTTTAGGAAATGAAACCTGTAATAGATCAGAAGCATATTTCTAAAGCAGAGGTAGTTTGATAAAGTTTATTATTTATTTATTTATTTAGTGATTGCGTTTGTTATTGTACTAGTGTGACTGGGCAAACAAATGCCCCTTTTCACTGGAGATCTGGGGAGAAAGGTTCCACAGTAGTTACAAGTTAGATAAGATATAGGTATTTAAAACAATATGTTACAGGAACATGTGAACATACAAAGCATTTAGTAAAGTACATATAGCAGCTAAAGATGATTTGCAAGATTGACATTTAGATATACAATATGTAGTGTGTTTTCCAAGACTTATTAGGAGTTGTGGCAGGTAGAGTTGACAAGGCAAGTTAGTTTTAAGCTAATGAGGGGTAGGATAGAGTAGAGAAAATAACATGAATGAGTATGACTAAAAATGTTTGAGTTTAAGAAGTTATAAGGAGAGTTAGGGTAAGACCTTAGCGAGGAGTGGAGCATTAGCATAGACATGTATCACATAGATATTGCTTTAGCTAATTTGTGAATGATTTAGCATTTTCAGTTTGTCCAAGAGCTTGGAGGGTAGAGTTTTACGTTTTTGCATTAAAGGAAGCATGCAGTGTGGAAGAAGAAATGAACGCCTGGAGTGGAAATAACGTAGAAAAATCCTTTATTTCCGCTTTCGTCAACAGACTTCATCAGAATAACGTCCAACTAAAACACATCAAATATATATACTCTATCAAACATCCAATTAACTAATTCAGAAGTAAGATACACCGGAAGAGTACATTTACGAACAGTTATGTTCATTATTCCAGTGCACATCCCAAACACATGATTTGTAACATCCCTAAGGGACAAGTCATCAGGGCCTGTCGGATGACCTCAGATGAAACTGATCTTGGTTTGGAGATCGAGTTTATAAAAAATCTATTTCTTCAGAGAGGGTACCCATTGGAGTTATTGAATAAAATTATAAGTGAAGTGTTAGGTAAACGTGAGCAACATTATCCAGCTTTATTAAATATCTTGAGCCCTAGTTCTTCAAGTATTCCAAGTAATAAAAATACGAATTTTGAAAAATTCGACAACGTAGTTTGTTCTTTAGAAATGAGCACGGATGGAGAGTGCATTAAAAGAATTCTTTTGAATAATTGGAAAATTATTGAAGGCAATTCAGATATTTTTCGGGTTTTGGGCAACAAACCTAATTTTGTTTATAGGAATTTATTTAACATCAAGAAAGCTCTGGAATTTGGTCATGATACATTGAACAATTCGAAAAAAGAGGTTAAGGGTATGTTTACATGTAACAATTGTAACATGTGTAGGTTTATTGCCATAGGTCCTAATGTTGTTATAGACTCCTATCAGCGGACCATTATGGTGCCAGAACATGTTAATTGTCGTACTGAGGGGGTAGTGTACGTTGCTATGTGTTGTTCCTGTTCTGGGTTTTATGTCGGCATGACCACCCGCAGTCTAAATGTTCGCATTCGTGAGCACATTTATAACATCAAAATTAAAGATGTCAATAGTGTTTTATTTAGACACTCTGTTACTTGTAACAATTTTAAAAAATTTGTTTTTTCAGTAGTAGAGGTAGTTAAAACTGATTTAAGAGGTGGTGATTATAAAAATTATGTAGAGCAAAGGGAAACACTGTGGCAGGTGAAGCTAAAGGCTGACAAACCACCCGGTTTAAACGAGACCATTAACATTAAATGTTTTTTAAAAGGGGCCCCGTTAAGTATTGATAAAAAAGCGCTTGGTTCACTTTCTTTATTTAACTGATGTTAATTTATTGAACCATATCAATTTTATTGTAATTTTATAACATTTTTTATAGTTGTATAAATTTCTTATATATGTTAATTGATTGATTAATTAGTTAATTGGATGTTTGATAGAGTATATATATTTGATGTGTTTTAGTTGGACGTTATTCTGATGAAGTCTGTTGACGAAAGCGGAAATAAAGGATTTTTCTACGCTATTTCCACTCCAGGCGTTCATTTCTTCTTCCAGACTGCTTTTTGGATTTGGTTTTTGGCTTTTTTATTGGAAGCATGCAGTGTGTCTTCAGCAGAATTCTTGTACTTGCTTACAGTCATTAATATGCTGTGGATAAACCATAGTGCTCTGGTGGTGTTATTCTGCTGGAGCATGTTGCTTAGGCTTGGACACATTTCAGTGATGTATAGGCATTTGTGCATAGTCAGTAATTGTGAGTGCATTAGGGGCTGTCATAGCTGGAGCCAGTGAAGTTGTTTTAGAGGTATACAGTGGTGAGTTCAGTAGCTGTGGTTTGAGGCAAATTTGGCTGTTTTGCTGTAACACTGGTCTAGTGAGGAGAATTAGGTGGAATGCAGATTAATGAGTATGGGGGCAGCATAAAGAAAGATAGACCACGGGATTCAAGAAGCTCAGCGTAAGGATGGTTTTAGCCTTGTTCCGAGCGTCCTCACTACAGATGGTGCAGCAGCGCCATATGAATATGTATGAGGGCGAGCTGCCACACCCTCGACACGCACAGGAAATGTGTGCGAGTGGAGGTGGCATGTACAAGTGCTCTACAGAGGCGTAAACATGCCCCGACAGTTGCACAACCTACTATGCTTGCTAATAGAGCCCGCCTCTAATAGTAAGTCAGTAATTCAGTGTCCGTAGATACCGAAATGTATGCTAAGCATACAAGAGTGTCCCTGAACTGTGAAATAAAATTGAAGTAGTAAACACACAAGCACGTAGTGGAATGTTAAGCCCTGTCCCTAGAACTTTCACAATTAGATTCCCTTTGTCCCTATTATACATTTGAATTGCTGCAATATCGAAGGTATAAGCAAAGCACAGCGTGTTTGTGCATCGCTGCCCTCTGCTGAGCATAGCTTACACATCAAAATCATCAAAATCATTCAAATAGAGAAAAACATGTGGAATCAACATAAACGTCAATAGTGTAGTGTTTAGAGCATCCGCCTAATGAACATGCATTCACGGTTTGAGCCCAACAATAGCACATATCATTTTCCTTGTGGAATAAATGTTGTTTTGCTGTAAAACCAGCATAAGAGTATCACATGAGATATTTAACTAAATATCATTCAATCAAAGTGGCACTGTTATAATGAATAAGGCACTAGTAAGCAGGTGTAAGCACAAATAAGCAGCAGTAAACATATTTAACTACCAGTAAGCAAGTTTGAGTGTGCTTGTGGGGGTCTAAGCAGTACCCAGCATAGGAAATGTATATAAGTATGCACAGATATATGAAATATATATCTATATATATATATATATATATATATAAAACATACGTATATATATATATATATATATATATATATATATATATATATATATATATATATATATATATATATATATATATATATATAGATATAGATATATAGATGTACACATATATATATTTATAGTTATTTATATATATATATGTATATATATATATATATATATATATATATATATATATTTATATATATATATATATATATATATGAAGAATAAATGACGTAACACTAAAACATACAAAAGGAATCAACAGCAACCCCAGTATTATATAGCGCTGTCAGCATATGTCATATCAAGCTGGGCAGGAGTGAGCAAAGCACTGCTACTCACACCACACCACAGGCAGGATATTACCAGTGGGAGTAACATTGTTGATCTGCTAAGTCTACTTTACAATCAGGGGGTAGTCCCTTGTGGGACTACCCAAAAATTGATAGAATGTTTGGCCATTTGACCATTACACAAGCAAGGGCAGTTATGTTTAAGGACTAAATGGAGGGAGAGCCTGAGAATACATGGGTTGGGACAACATACGTGTAGAGCCCACCAGTAAACGTGTGTAAGTCCGTTTGCACGGGGTATGCATTGCTTTACAGACACACACACACACATACACACACATATATATATATATATATATATATCTATATAAAAAAAAATATATATATATATATATATATATATATATATATATATATGTATATATATATATATATATATATATATATATATATATATATATATCTATATATAGATATATATATATATATACACATATACATATAGTTGCAGACATATACATATATGTATGTATATATATATATATATATATATATATATGTGTGTGTGTGTGTGTGTGTGTGTAGATATACACAGATATACAGCTATGATAGGAAACAGCACACAAGAATGACATATGTTCACAGGCTATGCCAATGGAAGTGAGGGGCCCAAGCAAGAAACATGAAACACGTAGCATGACCTTCCACCCCCCCCCCCCAGCCGGACACGGGAAACATACACACAAACTCACAAACTATGTAAATAGTCTACTGCTTCCCATACCATGGGCAGGATACAAATGGGGAGGGTACACCGTGCACCCATGAAATCTAATCTTGGGACACAGGCAGGAGCGTCCTTTGCAGGACACCCCAAAAATTGACAAGACCAAAAGAAGGTGATACACCAAACATTCTGGCTAGTGTGTGTACATACCTGAAATACAAGGGTGGAAAAGCCTGATGACCCATGGGTCGAGACAGTTGTATGACATGGGTCCTGTGAAGTAGAGAGTGGGCAGCATGTATTTGTGTGTTCAGAACTGACCAGGACCCAGAGTAAGGATGGGTGCTGTAGAGGAGGTGCGGGTGGGGGAACTATGGGCAGCTAGTTATGGGTCTATGTGTGCAGGTGTTGGTGATGTGAGCCTATGTGGACAGCCCCAGGGATGTAAGCAAATGTGTTCATTCAGCAGAGGCGTCACCCAACGAGCAGCCACACCCACCACGAGTCCCACTGCAGGGAAGTGTAATCTATATGACAAGGAATGGAATAACCAGATGTAGGTGTATATATGTAGAGATATGTGTGTGTATATTTACCCATAGCGACATAGAGATAAACATCTCCCTATCTGTAGTACAAATGCATACATACAAACACAGAATACATATACATACCCACATATAGATATATACATATGCAGACACCAATAGACCCATATGTTGTTTTATATATCTATATATATATATATATATATATATATATATATATATATATATAGAGAGAGAGAGAGAGATAGGGAGAGAGAGAGGCAGTAATATATAAATATATACATGTATGCATACATATACAGATATATCTGTATATAGTAATGTATATGTATATATATATATATATATATATATATATGTGTGTGTGTGTGTGTGTGTGTGTGTGTGTATGTGTGTGTGACTGTAAATATATACATGTATATAGCCAGGATATGATACAGCAGTTACGAATTACATATGTTCACAGGCCATGCATATGGGGGTGAGGCGTCCAATAAACAAACGTGTAACACGTAGCATCAAACCCCCCCCCCCAGCTAGGCCGGTGAGACATACAGACACACAATAAAAGTAAACACACCACTGCTTCCCAGACCACCAGCAGGATACTACCAGTGTGAGAGACCTGCCAGGTCTAATCTTGAAACAAAGATATCAATGTCCCTTGTGGGACACCCAAAAATTAATGATCATCGGAGTCAGTCCCTGTAATGATTCATCAAACCAGGCTTTAGACATACACGGACCAGTAGGTTGTGCAAGCCTGATAACCCATGGGTCGACACAACATAGGACATGTGTCCTGACACATGGAGAGTGGGCAGTGTGTAGTAGTGTGTTTATACCCCACCTGCACCCACAAAAAGGATGAGTGCTATAGAGGAGGGGCAGGTGGAGGAACTATGGGTATGCTATTATTGGCCTAGGCGTGCAGGTGTTGGCTGGCGCAGTCGTATTAGGACCACCCCGGGGATGTAACTAATATTCCAAACGGGGCATAGCTTGCGCCCATACCTCTCAACCCCTAAGAGCAAATCCACTGGACAGAACATAAACCATTGGGGGAACAAATAGGGACCATACCTCTGAACTGTCCCCGATTTCCAGGGACGTCCCTGATTTTGACTCAAATTCCAACTCTGTCCCACTTAATCCCTCATAAAACTAGTGACTTTTGGAGGGAAGGTGGTGAATTACATGTAATGAATAATTACAACAATTAAGAGTTATAAACATAATTTACCTCAGAAAATGTGTATTAATTCATATGCTCTGAGTCTGTCAATGTGTCAGGTTAATAGCACTAATATTTTAAATGTGTCCCTGATGTCATGATCTGTCCCTGATTCAGCTGATATTTGTCCCTAATCGTTTGAGAGATCTGATAGGGACAGAAAGCACATATTCTACTTACAACATTAGAAAGATGATAGAATAATAGGTATGCAGTAGCATGACTCGGCTGAAGGATGTGGGTTTCAAAACCCAATTACTTGTTGGTATTGAAGAGTGTCAGTTCCCATGGATTAGTCAGACAGGTGCAGATTGTAAAAGGAACACATCAATAATATGAATCAAACTCTGGACAGGCCGCAGATTCAGTACAGTCGAACGACATGCTTTTGCCTAATGGGCAGCCATTTCCGATACTGTAGGCATGTAATCTGATGTAATAGGCATCACAAGGTAATATCGTAGTCTTCACTTTCACCCGGGGTGTGAGTGTCAGATGCAAATACCAAATGCAGTGCATTTGCAAGTGTGGGAGCAAGCGGGTGTAAGCCTGTTTGGCCTCCGATATGCGAGTATCACACTGGTGAAGCAGTGTAGAGGCTAACTGAGTGTAAGAAACTGTAACCAGAGGTTAGCATTGCTTAGCTCTGTTGAAACCCACGCACACCCACTCACAATTGCTTTAATTTGCCTTAATCACTCTGTATCCAATGGCCTCGTTCTGCCCAGCAACAAAGTAAATGGCCTCTGCAAGGCTCAAAACCAGGACCCTGCACACACAGCCAGTGTGATTTACCACTAAGCCATGGCAGATATACAGACATCTGATGTTATCACAAACATATCATCCAGCACAGTGATTCAACAGTATAGGAAATGTATTCCATCATGTAGATGTATGTGTATATGTCCAGATATAGATACATACATACATATAGATATATCAAGAACATCCCATGTGACAGCAAAGCATTAAAAAGAAATCAACAGGGAAACACCAGCAATGCCTGTATTATGTAGTGGTGTTGTCCTATGTAATATCAAGATTCCTTCAGACAGACATGTGTCATTAATACACGCAAACATTTGTACATTGGCCAAATTCATCACTGTGTGCATTTTATTTGCATTAACACAGCAGTTCCTGTCCAATCATTATGTGAGAACAGTACTCTAGCAAGGTGCTGTGTGCGACATCATCATCATGAAAAAGGTAAATGGGGTAACCATAGAGGGACTGGTAATGTCGTGCGTACAGTGGGGTCATCTGCATCACGTGTACCTGGAACCTTTAGGAGTCATGTGCATACCAGGATCATGTGCCTGAGAGACAGGGGTGAGGAAAACTGGAGTATGTTGTGATGCATATTAAAAAGGTTACATGTGTCCAGTGGACACGTGTATGAAATGGACAGCTATGTATGGGGCAAATGTTGTTCTAGGAACTGATTGGCCTTTTGTTTCCATAGGGTGAGAGTCGGATGTGAGGGAAGGAGAGTAGGTATGCTCGTGGAGGATAGGTTGGGTAGGATGATAGACAAGACAGCATACAGGGTCAGTATATGACACGTGGGGGGATACACCTTGGACGAGGAGGGGTGTTCGACAGTCACAAGCCCATGAACCCCTAGATGGAAACAGTGGGACGCCGGTCCCCAGCCATGGGCAAGCCACTACTGCACCAAAACAGCCGCAAAGGATGCTGTGCTGGGGGCTGTCTAGGAGGGACAGGCTCACCCTCTAAATGTGACACTCGAGCTGGCCTATCTGCCCTCATATCATCTGTGATGCCGTTTACCAAATACCAGATCTATGTTCCACTCACAGCGACTGTCATGGGCAAACACCAACTTGATGCTCCTAGATATTGTACTGTGTTTCCATGTGATTGGCTATGGGAACATCACCACAGCTGTTCCACATGCAATCAGCTAGCGGAGGTCTGCAATAGGTGCAGAGGCCGTCACCTGATCATGACCATCACTTACAAAACACACGCTGCTACTGAGCAGGTGTACAACTCCACATCCACAAGAGAGTGTGGGGGAGGGACAGACAGAGGCAAAGTACATCAGAGAAGGGTTTGGAGACTAAAACTTAAGCATTGTCTGTCACACACCTACCAGTACAGGGGTTCAAATCCCTGACTGACTAGCCATTACTATTAAAAGTGTATGCAGCTACTCCATGTGCCACAAAGCTGACATGTCAGTGTGCTGTAAGAACATATATGTGTGCTGGTGAGCGACATCCGCAACAGAGCTATAGTAGACATACATTAGATGTAGCACACATGGCTGTCCACATGAACGGATATCATTGTCAACAAAACCACACTCTAAGGGACTCAGACACATTGCCACACTTTGCTAGGCCCACAATTACACTTCCTAACTACTTTGTTTGCCACACTGCAGTAATGCACAGGTACGACATGCACCACAGTGGCTATCCGGAGGTTCTATGGGCTAGGGCATGTGAACGTGTCTGACATCAGTCAGTATGCCAATGGGAGTTATACTGGGTGTGACTGTGGTTGGGAGCATCATACCCCACATGCAGACACAAGGTGCCAGTACTGTCATGCATGTGTGCATTGCTTCATGGTTATGTGGTGGTTGGCTGTGCAAGATGGCTGTACAAGGCTGGGTGAGAGGTAATCCTTGGCATCACGCCACCTGACAATGGTGTGCAGTGTGATTCAGGGGTGTAGTGTCTGCAATGTCCCACACAGATGGGTATTGTATGAACTGTCCTTTCATCCTGGTTACCATTGTGTATGGCCATTGCTTTGCAATGCATGCCATGTCTGTGTTTGATCGTCCTTGACATGTACATTGCCTGGGATGTGCACGTCCCACAATAATGTACAGTGACATGTACAAGTGTACCTGGTTTGGCTGGCACATGTTGTGTACACAGACTGTTATCACCAGATATGCCAATACTGGCCTGGTGTGGCAGGACCTGTTTATAGACAGCAGGTTGACCCTGCACCTGCATTGATAGCATGATACAGGTATTCTCTGGTGTCAGTGGCATCTGTCCATACAGGGCACGTGTGTAAGGCATTGTATGGCCTCTGAGGATCACATTTGATGGCACCACATATGTTGCAGTCATCCAGTGGGGAACATAGTGAAGGCACATTGTCCGCAATCATGTGCCTGTTGTACTGCTGGGCAGGGTGCCATGCCCTCTGCAGCCCACTGCAATCACACCATGCCTGCTATCTGTAATCAATGTGCAGGGCACTAGCAACATAGCAGGATATTATAGGCAAGTGTGTTTGTGTATGACACATGGGTTCAGAACATATTCTGGGTAATAGTAGGGTTGCATACTGTGTTCACCAGGCCTTTTGCCAGATGTTATGGCTTGCCAACACAGTCCCTTGGCTAATTGACATTTGTACTCCTCATGAGGTGGACATTGTGACATAATATGGACACCATATAGGAAAACTACAAAATCCGCTCCCCAACATGTCCAGTGGTAAGACACTCACAGCCACCTCCACACAGGCTCTGACTGTCAAACACACACACCTGCCATGTCTTGGAATAGAACCCCTACCTAACTAGTTTATCACACTGCAGCATTATGCAGTCACAGCACGCGCTACAGAGATTACTGGGTTACAGCAGTCCCAGAGGTGTATTACGAGGAGGGTGACATCAGCAAGATTGCCAAAGTTGGTTATTTGAATTATAAAGAGTGTGCCTACTCTACAAAGCATTGTTTCCTTCTCAGGCACACACACACACACACACACACACACACACACACACACACACACACACACACAGCCTGTCTTGGAATAAAACCCCTACCTAAATAGTTTATTACACTACAGCATTACGCAGTTACAGCACACGCTATGGAGATTACTGGGTTACAGAAGTCCCAGAGGTGTATTTCTAGGTGGGTGACATCAGCAGGATTGCCAAAGGTGGTTATGTGAATTGTAAAGAGTGTGCATACTCTAAAAAGCATTGTTACTTTTTCAGGCAAATAGACAGACACACACACACAGTTAGCTTGTTTTGGAATTGAACCCCTACCTAACTAGATTATCACACTACAGCAATATGCAGTTACAGCATGCGCTATGGAGAATATTGGGTTATAGCAGTCCCAGAGGTGTATTTCTAGGTGAGTGACATCAGCAGGATTGCCAAAGGTGAGTATGTGAGTTGTAAAGAGCGTGCATACTCTAAAAAGCATTGTTACATTTTCAGGCAGACAGACACACACAGATGGCCTGATTTGGAATAGAACCCCTATCTAACTTGTTTATCACACTACAGCAATATGCAGTCACAGCACGCGCTACAGAAAATATTGGGTTGCAGTAGTCCCAGAGGTGTATTTCTAGGTGGGTGACATCAGCAGGATTGCCAAAGGACGGCATTTCAAGTGTACTGCGAGTTGTACATGTCTGTTACCTGTGTGTACCCGCTGCATACTGTCACAAAAACTCATTTACACACACTTACAACTGCTTAAAATTGTCTTATTCAGTCCTAATTGACAGCATCAAGAAGGCTTGCAGGTCTTGAACCCTGGACCATGCACACTGAGGTCGCTGGACGTACCACTAAGCCATCTGGGTTGTATACATGTTGCATGGAGTTTATAATGCACATCTTACTACAGGTATTCCATAGTACTGAAAACAAATGGGACAGTCACTTTGTGTACATATGTACAGTACCCTTGAATATACTGCACTCTGTGAAACAACAGACAAGTCTACATCTGTACAACTGTCATAACTATATATGTGTGTGTGTGTGTATATATATATATATATATATATATATATATATATATATATATATATATATATATATAAATATATATATACACATACGGGATGTGTACACACACACACACACACACACATATATATATATATATATATATATATATATATATATATATATATATATATATATATATATATATATATATATATATATATATATATATATATATATATATATATATATATATATATATAAATATATATACACAGACACAGACACAGCTAAAGCCATATATACATATACACATGTCTGAACACCCTTTGTGACACAGAAGGGTTCCAAAGGAACTGACGTGTACACAAAACAGAGGTATCTCTTGTGTTATAACATTTAAATCTTAATCAGTTCACCAGAGAAGGGATGGTTGTTGTGTATGTGGAGTTTGGGGTGAGGAATGATGGCTAATGTAATCTACCCTGGGGATTATGGAGTTTGTGTGGGGGAATGATGGGTATGGACTTTCACCCCGGCGACCACTTCTGTGTCACTGCTCGACAGTGGCACAGGAAAATAACATACCCAACTGTAGTCATGCTTGACTGTGTATTCTTTACTATTCCTAACTATGTAATACTTGTAGACACCACTCACCACAGATGGCTACCATGGTGTGCTAAAAGACATTACACATGTGTATGCCTGGCTACGGGGTAGTCACACACACAAACATGCACACACTTGCCAGTATTGTGCAGACACGTCTTGCCTATGTAAAGGTAACTAGTACAGTGGTATGCAGTTGGGGTATGTGCCACAGAACACATGCAATTACACTTACTCTGATTCCACTTCTGAGCTGGGTGACATCACAGGACTGATTACTTGCCATGGGGAGGGGGGGAGAGAGAGGTTTAGCAGTTGACAAGGATAAAGGCCAGTGCAAAAGGTGGTATCTCTTTGGAATGCTGCAAAACCTGCTGTCATGACAGGATGCAGAAACAAATACACACAACCACTTGCTGACACATGCACACACTCAGGCATTTGTTGACACACACATGCAGGCATTTGCTGACACACACACACACTCAGCCATTTGCTGTCATACACACAAACACACACACACGGTTGCCAGTGTTGGGATCATAACTCCTGCCTATCTACAAATCACTATTACAGTACTACGCGGTTATGAGACGCACCACAGAGATTACACATTCTAAGGCAGTCAGAATGCCCATCTAAGCTTGAGGACAACAACAGGGAAACTGACAGTCACAAAGTACATAGCTGTAAACCTGTGTGTTTAAAGTAGGTGTCCATTACAACCTGTATGCACAAACAAGACACATCATCTGCAGGTAGTACATAGGTAGGCCTGAGAGGTATAGTTGTTGCACAACAGGAACCTGAACTGGAGTATGCCCATCTGTGGAATGGACAACTACTATCACTATACAGGGTTACAGTGGGCATGCTCATACACTTAGTAGCACAGGGCCATTTGGGATGCACTATGACTACAACTACACAAGGTTATACTGGGCATGCTCATACACTTAGTAACAAAGGACTTGTTGGATGCACTGACTCAAATTACACAAGGTGGCAGTGGGTACGCTCATACACTTAGTAGCACAGGACTGTTTGGGATGCATTCTGATTCTAACCACAGAATGCCACAGTGTGCATGCTCATACACTTACATGTACAGAACGTGTTGTAATGGACTCCAATTGTAAACACACAGGTTTATAACTATGTACATTTTACCTGTCAGTATATATGCACATCATACTGGTTTACTACCTGTGGTGCTGCGGTAGTGTTGTCACCTCATAGCAAGACGTTGTCCCGTTCGATTTTCAGCTAGAGCGTCTTGTGTGTGGAGGCATACGTGAATGGGGTGTGCCTTCATTGAAGGTTGTGCATCAGGGCTGGTAACCCGGTATGTAAAAATCCACTACCAATCATTATCAGACCGGAGTTCCGCTGTGGCGACCCCTAACCGGGAAAAGCCAAAAGACACAAACAAATACTGGTTTACTACCTGATACCTGTATGTGGCCTGTAAATGATATATCTTTGTCTGTGCTGTGTGATACACATGCATACATGTACATGAAGTACTGACATATATATGTTAAGTATACACAATCAGGCATGTGTGGACATGACAGACAATAGGTTAACTGGGACACACAGGCAGATGCTACCTACAGCATGTGTCACAGACCTTGCTGCCCTGAAAGGCATACATTGATAGCAGGTTGTGGACAGTGGCATGTGCAAGCATAATGTGTAAGCCACATTGTGTAATGGTACTGAGGTGCAGGTGTAAAGATGACCTCTCCCGGCTGTATTAGTAGTTGTCATAATTACCAGGACTGCTACCCTAAGTATATCTCATATTGGTTATATACACAATTTCTGCTGCTGTCCATCACCTTATATGAGGCATTTGCTACCAAGCACATTACTGCCACTCCCAGTGATGTCATGGTATGAGTGGCAACTGCTAGACCAAAAACAATGAGCCAATGTCCTGCTGTTATTATGAGGTTGTCCAGTTTCTATCATTCCGGGCTGTCATAACTAACAACAAGCCTTTGACACAGAGCACATGCATCCATGTTTCAAGTGTGTGTGGATAATACCTAGGTCACATTTACCCATATAGCCGCATTCCTAGGCAAATGTCCTACACACAGAAGTAACACCCTGACACATACAAGACAATTGCATTGGATGCTTATGCTAACCAGTGCAAGATGTGTGGCTTTAGTAATCTATTTGCTCAATGTAGAACCTACAATGGGGAATACTGACATCTGTGCGAGGAACACCTGGCTGAAGGCTCTGTAGTGCACAATTGCACTACCACCATATAACTCAGATCCAGACATGTGGGCCATAACAGTGGCATGGACAATTCCAGGTGGTGGTGTCCACATATTCATAAAGGCTACTCGCATGTAAAGACCACTACTCCAATATAACTCATCACAGATGAGTCAGGTACAGGTGACAGTGGCAAATGCTGCATTCTAGGTTATATCCTCATATACATCCACCACCTTGTCCCCAGACTACCAAACACATCCATATGTGGTATGACATAGTATGGTAGACCACCAGATAACCTTCGATTGGTGGACTGTACCTAGGCCTACATCAACTGTGCAAAATACCCATGCTACTTGTGCAGGGTTTGTCTGTACCTAATACTTCTGCATATGTTTCAGTCTGGCCAGGTTGTTTTACCAGCTCAAGGCTGCATAGCTATGCATATAATGTTAGGGGGTTTACAGTGTGCTTACCAGACATATTTAGTTTGGTGTTACTGTGTATCATACTGTGCTGATAATCAGCACTTGGTAACACTTCTGGTGTACAAACCTTTCAACCCTCTGAAACAGGATTAGTTCATACAAACCCTGTTACATCAGCAGCTGTTCAGTTGTATAGCAGCAACTATTTCACATAGGGCCATGTTAGTGTGTCTGTGTCCAGGTGTGTTAAGGTTTCAGCAGATGTTGTACAGTAGTTGAATAATTGGTTATGGTATGACAGTATGTATTGATGTAATTTCCTGTATAGCATGCAAGTACTATTAGTCCTTGAATCCTTTTGGCAATACCTCAGAATGTAATACAGTTTTGCAAAACGAAAGCTGTGTATCTCTGTCATGGATATTTGCAGTCATTGCAGTTGTGTTGGTGACTGTGTTCATAGAACATATTTGTAATAGTTCATTGCCATATACTCTTCTTATGTTATGTTCATATTGTTTGGGAAGGGCAGAATGTGTGATTGCTATGGTCCAAGTTATACTCAAATATGAACACTTCAGATGCTGCCTACACACATGTATGCATGTGTATATATATATATATATATATATATATATATATATATATATATATATATATATATATATATTGTTTTTTCAGCTTTTCCGGGTTAGGGGTCGCAACAGCAGAACTCCGGTCTGCTAATGATTGGCAGTAGATTTTTATGGTGCCGAGTTGCCAGCCCAATGCCCAGCCTTCAGCGAAGGCATGCCCATTCATGCATGTCTTTTGGAGGCCACTCGACTGTGGGGAAGACATGCAGACTCCACACAGATGGCACTCCGCCGAGAATCAAACAGGAAAACCTCTTGCTGTGAGGTAACAATGCTAGCGCTGTACCACCGTGGAATATACATATACACACATATATATATATATATATATATATATACGTGTTTTACGCACGTTTTCATCTCCGTTCACATGCATACTCGGTTACCTTGTGTACTCCCAGCTAAGCATAGCTATGGCCAGTTCAGCACACCCCTATCCTGCAGCTTTGCCTAGCTATGGGCAAACCAGTTTAGCAATGCTCCAATGTGCTTACAGCAGTTGCAACACACCCTTCTCTTGATGTCATCTTTATCTCAAGGGCACACCTCGGTGTTATAACACTACGCTGTGAGGTGCATCCTTACACCAGCAGGGAATCTGTGATTCACTATTACTCCTCTCATTTGCATGGCATTGCCTACTAATTCCTAGCTACAGCGCATAACACTGTCACAGCCCCTTAGCAACCCTTGCACCATAGTATGGTGTAGCATGCCTGCCATTGACTATTATGGGGAAATCTTGATATGTGTTACATTGCAGTTTTATTCTATATTTTTATATTTTCCTTGCGATCTCCTTTGCACACTGCTGCCCTGCACTTCCACATCGCAATAGTGCGACTATATATATTAAATGTTAATTTTATATTTTGTACATTTTTTTATGCCAATGGCTATATATATATATATATATATATATATATATATATATATATATATATAGCCATTGACATATATTAACAATATCATACATGTGTTTGTTCGGCTGTCATGGCTCCGATTTTATGTTTGAAAAATGTAAACCGTTTTCTACGGTTTACATTTCTGCATGCTTACACTATGCCTGCACCACTTCCTGGATCGCTACATACCTTCGTTTGCATGCTACACTGCTGCACATGGGGTAATTAGCATACAGAGCCCGGGAGTTGTGTGGGCATAGCGTACGCTATCACGTGGGAGCAGCTCGTACCTGGATCGCTCGGCGGCCATATTTGGTGTTAGAACGCCGACGCTACGCCTGCACCTGGCATAAGCTTTATGAATCCCGGGGAGAGAGAAGGAAAGAAGATGCTATGATTATTCTAGCTTTATTTGTTAATATGATTTAATCTTGTAGAGGGTCCATACTTTCTGGTGAGTTCTCTTTATTGTCTATTTTATGTGGCGGTTGAATTTCTGTCTGTTATCAATGAAGACTGCCAACTCAAATGATACTTTATATGAATGGCATATTTTATGCATTGTTTTGAATTATCATTGAGCAGCTGTATGTTGCAGTTGTATGTTTTTATGTTGTATTGTGTACTTATTTCCAAATGGAGTTTTGTTTTGTGTAATTTGTGATTAGAAATAGTATTGTAGTAGGATCATCTTTCTGTGTAGGTAGTCCTTGCACAGTGTCCACTGATTTATGGCTACAAAATAAAATGTGTAAGTAAAGGCAGTATAGTGTGTGCAGGGGAATTTGCCCCACTGCAAAATCAAACATTAATTTCTGTATTGTGTAGTTTTACTCATCTTGTGTTTTCCTTTGAGTAGTGCAGTTTAAATCTTTTTATTTTATTTCTCAGACCTTCATTTATCTGTCAAGCAACTTGAGGTTGTGAATCCTAGGACATAGTATTTAATTACACAAGAGTTTTCTTTTTGTAATTTAAATCCCATTTAGGAATATAGGAACAACTCTAAGCAGGCCATCACAGGAACCATAGGATGCTTAGCCATATGCACGTTTAAGTAGATGCACTTAAACATTCTTGCTGCCCTTTACAAGCACTAAATAGTGTTTACCTCCCAAATTGAGCACAGTCGTACATGATAACCCAAGTGTAAATTTTGTGCTTAGCAATTCAATTATCAAGACTAGCCCTAGAGCCAAAGTACTACTTTTGTTTACTGTAGTGATAAAATAGTAAATACCCTGGGTGTACACTGAGGTAGGAAGCTATCCCTACAACATGTCTTGCTAATTTGTTGGTGTAAATTTGGGACCCTAGTATTGATACTTGTAGCGTCACTGGTTTGGAAAGAAATAGGAAGTCAAATAAGACTGAGTCTTTCATGGCTCAACAATTAAGACAAAAGTCACCACAGATTGGATGGTAGGGTACTGAATATAAGAAGAGTCAGGCTAAGCTGTTGGGATAGCCAAAATATTTAAGGCCTTTAATTTTATTAGTTTGAAATTGTTTGAGCTTTTCCATTTGAGAGATATGCTTGGATTTGTACATGCAAAATGGGGCATTATATTCAATGATGGATCTGATAACAGAGAAGTATGTTTGCTACTGCATGCTTGTAAGAGGTTAATGTCATCCATGAAGGACAAGTGCCACTGTGGAAGACAGATTCCACACAAAGACAAGCACAACCAGTGTCTTTTCTGTCTGGGTTCCGATCACAACTACCAGTCCTGTTGCCATTTGTCAGGCATTCGTTCCTAAAACACTTTACAGTCATCTGTCTACCCTTAACATATATCTTGAAAAACAGAGACTAAAGCAACTAATACTAAGTATGGAAGGTAATCCAGGTCCATTGGGTGAGCACTAAAAAAAAGGTGAAATTTTTGGCTGCGCCTGACATCCCAGACTTCGCTCTCGAGGCCAGTGAAGGCCCAGAGATATGTACGGTGTCTGGTCCTCCTCCTTAAGCATATATTGATTTAGAAGCTGCTAGGGAGGGTTCCTTCAGCATGTACACAGAAGTATCGCAGATGTCTGCTATGGACAGTAAGGGGGAACCCCGGGTCTGTCCTTCAGACGTTTCTCATAATACCTCTCCTTCCCTTTCCATTGAGGTTTTGCCAACACTGGGTCCAGAGCCTAGGCCTGTGTCAGCCTTCCCATCACAGCCTAGTGTAGGCCTTCTTTTCAAGAGGAAATACAAAGAAAAACATGCGTCTTCCGTAGAGGAACTCTTCCCGGATTGACAAGCTTTTTCCTCATGGAATCTCAAATGCCTTTCTGGCTGGCACTTAGGCCTTCCAGTTTACAACCTCCTATTCCAAAATCTCTTATTTGCCCTCCACCCATTAGTACTTCTGCTGAACAAAAGTCCTCTGAAGAAGATGAGTCATCTTCAGATGCGTCCCTGGCCTACTCTTCTCAAATAGACTCTCCTGTAGGTTATGCCTCCCCTGAAGTTGATTTCAATGGTGGAGACTCTCCTGAAGAGGATGTTACATTTGGAGAAACTATCTCCAGAATGAGAGAATCTTTCAAGTGAGAAAGCTTCCAGGTTTTGGAAGTACAAAAGAGGTACTATGACTTGTTACAAATATATTCTACTGCCAATTAAGCTGTCCCACCTATTTTGCCAGCATTTCAAGATGCCTTTCTTCCAGCATCCAAAACCCTGACTCACAACCTCCTGCTCCCAAAAGACCAGACAAGTTCTATACAGTTCCTGAAGACAGTAGCTATCTGTACAAATGCCCCTCTTGCAGACCCAGCTGTGATCTCTCTCTCTCTCTCTCTGCTGATAAACCCTTTTAATTACTGCCTTCCACCAAACTCCTGCTCTCAGATAAGGACAGTAAAATAATGGAGAGAATTGGGGAAAAAAGGTCTACACCTCTTCTACTGTGGCTTCTAGAGCCATTATCAGACACACATGTCTAAGTATGAAATACGTTACTTCCACAGACCTCTTAATTGCTGACAGATCTCCCAGATTCTGCAGCCAAATCTCAGCTCTCTTCCCTCTTGGCAGTTTCCTTCCAGGTTACTAGACATTCCATAAAGCGCAGTTATGATGCAGCTGAGGTGTCTGCAAGATCAGCAGCATCAGGTTCTGTCCTCAGGAGGTATTCCTGGTTGAATCTGCAGCCTTTGCCTGAGGATTTCAAGACAAAAGTTATGGATGCACCACTGGACAATACCACCCTGTTTGGTACTAATGCTGCAAGCCTGTTCAAATCCCTTAAAGAGAAAGGAAAAGAACATCAGGAACATAAACATATTTTTGTTTCCTCAGTTTCTAAATACTGTAGGAGCTACCCTTATAAGCCTAATTTTGTCAAAAAAAAGACCTATGCTCCTTCCCAGCAACACAAGAAGGGCACACATGGGTAGACTGCTCCTTGGTCTCAACCATCATCTGCTCAAAAAGCCCCCTTTCCAGAGAAGCCAGGTAGTCTGTGACTACCTGGCCACTCTCTCAGAAATCCCTCTTTCCCAGTGCATTTCTCATTTCCTTTCCAAATGGACAAACATTGCCACAGACAAATGGGCCCTGTCTATTGTCAGAAAAGGATACTTCATGACTTGGAAAACCACTCCTTCCTTCATGGGATCCCACAACCCCCAAGGGACCAGCTTCACCTTTTCCCTGAGGTCATTCAAGACTTGCTATCACAAGAGTCCATACAAGGGGCTACCTCCTTGGAAAGAGGAAAAGTTCTATTCCAGAATGTTTTTAGTTCCCCAGGAAAGATGGTCATGAGAAACCAATTTTAAACTTTTCCCACTTCAATCTGTTCCTTCAAGTCCCCACCTTCAGCATGCTCACCCTGCAAACCCTGTTTCCACTCTTGCTCCCTCAGGCTTACCTGATTTCCTTAGACATCAGGGATGCATACCTGCACATCCCCATCCACTCTCTGTTTAGGAAATTCTTACGTTTTTCTGTATCTTCCTCTCAGTTTCAGTTCTGTGATTTTCCCATTGAACTCACTATGGCTCCAAGGGTATTCGCAAAGTGTTTGGCTCCTGTCATTGCCTTTTGCAGATTCCAGGGAATTCTCATCTACCCTTACCTGGATGACCTGCTCATTCAAGCAGAACATCCAGACACTTTCCAACAGAACCTTCGAACCACCATCTCTTTGCTCCTCAGCCTGGGATTCACCATCAGCTACAGCAAGTCTTCCCTTTCCCCTTCTCAGGACCAGGTTTTCCTAGGTTTCAGGATAAGGACAGATGTTATGATGGCATTTCTGCCTTTGCAAAAGATGCAATCACTGCAAACTTACTTCCAACAGTTGCATCCTCTGTCCTTTCTGACTGCCAGGGAATTCCTCAGGATTCTAGGATTCATGGCTTTGGTTATACCAATGTTGCCTCTAGATAGAATCCACATGCGAAGGTTCCAGTGGTATCTGAAAACACTCTGGTCCCACAATGCTCATCCTCTAGAGTTTGTCCTTCCATGTCTACCCTGCCTAAAGAAGGAATTGTTTTGGTGGATTCAACAAATTTCTGAGAATCCAGGACTCCCCCTTCAACCACCTCATCCATTTCAACATGCTTCTGATCTGGGGTGGGGAGCAACACCAGGGAACCTAAAGGTCTAAGGCTTCATGTGCTCTTACCCCCCTTTCCCACTCATGAGCTATGGTATTCGCTCACATGTTATCAATACTGCAACATGGGACTAGAAGGACATAGAATAGTTGTGTAAACTCTTACCGTAACAATAGATGTCCTTCTCTTCCATGTTGCAGTATTCTATCCCATCCTCGTTCCCCCTTGATTTATGCTTTTCTTTGGATATTACTTAATTGTCTCTTATCTTTGGACTGGTGTTCTGACTGGGGCATTCAGTTCTGAGGATGGTACCTGCAGATGTCACTTTTATGGCCAACTTCGAATGTTCTATGTGCAACGCCGAACATACCTAACAGTAGTTTAAGTCTCTGGTATACTAGCCTGACGTTCAGGTCACCTAGGCAGGGAATCCCTCATCATATGAACACTGCAACATGAAAGAGAAGGATATCAATGGTTATGGTAAGATTTTACACAAGTATTTACACAAGTACTCTGTATTGCTATAGACGAGCTTAGTGCACTGTTGGACATTATTCCTTAATATCCCAAAATAACTGAAATATTCTTTGCAGTTTCCTTTGGTTTCTGCAGCAGCCTTAAGTTCATAATCTACTTTGCATTTTGTAATAGTGCCCTTAAGCTCCTTGCTGGCATGTTTCGTGTTTCAGCGTGGTCTTTCTAGTAGAGACAGGGATTTCTTACTTTTCATTATTTAAGTTCTTTGGCTTTTTATCCTAAATATATTTATTTGTGGATACATTCAGGCCAATAAAGCCAAACCCCACTAGCTGTGGATATGCATGTTTCAGTCTTCGTATGACCTAGTCAGCACAGCATAAGTAAACTGTTGGCTGTAATTTAGAAATACAGCGTCTTTACATCCAGCTGATGCCCATAAACATTAAGGTAACTATAAAATATCCCAACTCAAAAACTGAAAAGTCATGGACATTCAGAAGCCATATAGCTGAAACACTTGATGTCCTTAAGGGATCATTTGCATGTATCCTATGGGCCTCTATTAGAAGAGTTTTAAGGTATCACACAGTGAAAACTCTAGCTTGCCTAGGTTTTTCTTGTAGATTTTACTAATTGGTTTGCCATTGTGACCCTTTTACTCTTTGGTTTGGATGTTAGTTGGGATATTTTGCAGGCACCTTTAAGGCTATCAGCATCAGTTGGGTGTAAAGACCCTGTGTTCATAAAGTATAGCTAAATAGTCCACTTATTCTGTGCTGATGAGGTCATAAGAAGGACAAAACATGCATGTCCACAGCTAGTGGAGTTTGGCTTTATTGGCCTGAGGTTATCCACAAAGACTTAAAAATAAAAAGTCATGGACATTCAGAAGTCATATAGTTGAAACACTTGATGTCCTTAAGGGTTCATTTGCATATACCTCATAAGCCTCTATTATTATAGGAGGTTTAAGACATTTAAGGCAAACAAAGTCATTCTTTGGCTGTGTACCAAAGAGAGGTTAAACCCTGAATGTGACACAGATAATATGGACTTGATTAGTGACCCCAGTAATAGGAAAGCCAATAATGGTGGAGGAAATAAGTAATTAGGCATTGTCTGCTTTCTGCTTCCAAGAGGGTTGGGAGAAGGGACGTATTAGGGAAGGCACTTAGATCATGAGCTCAGGTAGTGATACTAGGACCATGATCTGAGATGACTGCCACATTAAATCAAGGGTGTGCAGAATGAGAGATCTGTTACCACCCAGGTGGTGATGTTTCCCTCAAGACACCCTTATATGTGCATCTTGTGATATTGCCCAGCATCTCAGAAGGAAGTAGGGCTTGAAGAGAAGGAGGCTGTGGCAGCATATGTGACACTGTGATTGGGATGCTTTTATATCCATCTAGTCTCTTCCTAAACATTTTCTTCAGCAAAAGGTGCTGGAAATCACCTAGCCCAAAGGAAGATAAACCAGACAAGGGAGTTCAGATATTAAGGAAGGGGTACTGACCAGCAGTTGTCATGGAGCAACAAAAATCAGTACTGTGCAGAGAAAGAATAAATAAAAAATTATTAGGTTTATCAAACATTTGCATGAGCCTGTTACTGATTTTTTATGCTTGTATATAGCAGTGTTTTATAACCAGTTTTCCATCTTTTTTTTTCAGCTGCTGGCTCTCGTTAGAGGGAGGCCTTCTGTATGCCTTTGTGGGACCTGCTGCTGCTGTGGTTTTGGTATTTCTATTCAAATTTAATCCTATTTGAAAGTGTAAAATGCCTGTAATTTTTCTGAATGTTCCTCTGGGCTGCCAGACGAAATCATTACCTCAAAGCTTTGTATTTGGGGAGGCAAGCATTTTGTTAGCTTTGGCAACAGAGCACTGCACAGATGGCTTACACTATTTAATATAAGTTTTACTCCAATAATTTAGACTTGGGAGTACAGTAATGACTGAATGTCAAGGTCTGAACTTGCATGACTGATCCGAACCTTCTCATTGTCCTATCAGATTTACATATAGCAAGTTATAATGTACAGAGCAGGAGGATCATAGACTTAAAAACTGACAATTATAGTGTTGCCAAATACATAAAGTGGGGATTTTTTTAATTTCATTTCCGATCAAGAAAGACACAGTATAACTTGACTAACAGGTGGAACAAAATCTGAAAATTAAACATAATTTTGCTTGCAACCTGGAGAAATCTTTAGAGCAGAACACACAGTCACTTGCTACACTTTTAACTTTCTTTGTGGTATTCTTCAAAGGGAAATACTAGCAATAATGAAATCATGTATTTGGCAAAGTCTCCTCAAATTACTCCAAGTGCTTTTCCTTTGGTCCAGGTTACTTTGAATGAAAGGTTTTGTGAAAAGCCCCTTAAAATGTAAGAAATGTCTGCATGAATTATGATTAGTTGCACTCAGGATTTTCACAGTAATACTGCTACCACTTGCATATCAGCAAATCTTGTAACCTTGCACTGATGAATATATTGAGACTTTCTCAACTGAAATGGAAGTAAGGCATCAGTTGCTAACTTATCATTGCCATTGTTGCAGGTCTTACTTCTGATTTTAGTGCAAAAAATGAGAAGAATCTTACAGGCAGAGAAATCATGTTAGGTTTTGAGATCTTCTTAACAAGTAGACTATCTTTTAAAGATAATGCTGTTGTATATATTTAGATACATATGTGTATGTGGATATTGCTGCAGGTCATTAATTCCAATGTTCTGAATACGAAATTTTAGTTTTGCCGACTAAAGAGGCTCTGCCAGCATCTGAGTGTGAGGTTGTGGTACAGAAGACAGTGGTAATTTACCCTTTTCCCTGTGGTTGTGTAATCTTAAAACTGGTATATTTAAGTTGCAGGATGTATGGAGTGAAGAGGGCTTGCCCCTACATTAAATAGATTTTAAAGTTTTTACTTTGTTTTTCAGTTTTGTGTATTTAAATTTTTTGAGATCAATAGGGGAGGCACCGTGGTGCAGCGGATAGCATTAGAGCAAGTAAGAGGTTCTCTGGTTTGATTTTCATCTGTGTGTCTTCTGTGCAGAGTCTGCATGACCTTCCTGTGTTTGCATGGGTTTCCTCCCATATGCCAAAGACATGCATTAGTTGGATTGGACACTCTAAACTGGCCATAGATGTGAGTGTGCAATTGTGGGGTGGATGAACTGCTGGCTGTGTAAACCTTGTTGCCAAGATGATTGCCACTGTTGAATTGACAACTCAACCCCATGTGAAAAAAATGGGAAAAAGGGATTGTAGATGGATAGATACATTTCCAGTTTGGAAATGTTATTTGAAATAGTATATATGTCTACACACACACACACACACACACACACACACACACACACACACACACACACACACACACACACACACACACACACACACGTATGTATATGAATCTGTGCTAAATCAAACAGCAGAGTGCTTGATAAACTAATTGAAATAGATCAAACGACAATTAATTAAAAATTAAGCCTAAACACCACCTACTAAGAAGTATTTGCCCCCTCCCACACCCTCAAATCCCCTGCTACTTATATATTCCAACATCCAGATTGTACAATAATGGGAATGGGTAAATTCCCAATCACCACTGTATCATGATCTCCTGTAAAGAAATGGTGGCTGTTTGTGACAATCATCTGAGGTCATGATCATTTATGCTGTGGTTTCACACACGTAGATAGATAGATAGATAGATAGATAGATAGATAGATAGATAGATAGATAGATAGAGAACGATAATGCACACACACACATATAAATACAGATATGTGTGTGTGCGTGTGTGTGTGACTCAAGAAGTAAGCAAGGGTTTGCAGAGGAAACTTGTCCCACTGAAGAAAAAAAAATGGTTGTCACCTTCCGTTTCTGTAGATGTTTTGTTTGATATGCTTAATTCATCCAGTTTGGCATGCTATTGGCAGGATATGCTTCATCTTTTCACTGTGTGTGTGTGTGTGTGTGTGTGTGTGTGTGTGTGTGTGTGTGTGTATGTGTGTATGTATGTGCATGTACACATGTATGTGTATTTTTATGTTGGATTGCTACCTATACAAAAAGGGAGTCTATATCAGAACATTACAGTTTTAAAACTTCGAATGTTCTAAAATCGACCCGTTTTAATCGAACGCTAAAAATAGAGAAGATGCAGAACACCAAATTCTTTCCTAGGGAAAAAATTCAGTTGGCTGGTTCTGTGGCTTTGCTATTTTCAGCACTGTGGTGGAGATTTATGGGTCGGGTTCAGGTAAGTGTGCAATTGTGTCGTTGGTAGGGTTAGGTGAGTTTGGGTTAGGGCGCGGGTTAGGTGAATAAGGTTTAGGGGCGGGTTAAGTGAGTTAGGATTAGGGAGCGGGTTAGGTGAGCGTGCGATAGTGACGGACCTTAGGGTTAGGGTTTGGGTTAAGGTAAGTGGATAGATGGTAGTGTATGTATAGTTTAGTGTAGGGTTAGTTGTAGGATTATAAGTGTATGTGTGTGTATTGATGTTTTTTAGGTGTGCTTGTGTTGTGTGTATGTGTTTCAGAATAGCAAATTTTTTCCCCAAGGAAAAATTTGCTGTTCTGAATGTTCGAAATTATGTAGTTTAGATATTTTAGGTTTGATGAAATAGTGTTCGCTATTTTCATCTTTCGATAACGTGATATAAACGCCAAAAAGGTCAGTCACTAGCAGAGTCCCTCAGGGTTTAGTGTTGGTGCCACATTTTTTTTTTTTTGGCATCTCCTCTGAAATAAAGGCTAACGTCATTGTAGGTGATCGCAAACTAGGCACAGTCATAGAATACCGCAAAGACACAACTACTGTCCAAGAAAGCCTGACACAAACTAATAGCCATACCCTAAATCCCAATGCCAAGAAATGTATACTAGTAACTTTCAGTAAGATGGACACCCTGGGGAATTACTACATTGATAATAAACCCCTGAGAGTAAACCTTGTGATTAGAGATTTGTGGGAAGTAACTTGGCCTTTGACCATCATGTTTCCACAGTAGTAAGGAAATCATTCTATGTTCTTCAGCTCATAAGCAAGGGTATGTCAACTCAGTCCACAAAGATGTCATTGTTCCATTGTACTCTGTCCTCATTAACCCAAAATTGAGTACATTGTCCCCTTTGGTATGTACCTCATAAAGCATATGCAACAGTTGAAGCATTTACAAAGGTTCCTCACAAAAAGAATATTTAGTATAGAAAACCTGTCCTACATGGGACTGCACAAAGCCCTATCAATAAACTACGTCTCCTACAGGCTGATGAGTGGCAATCTGTGCCTGGCCTACAAAGCATCCTGTGATCCTACTTTGATGGACCTTCTGCACATTTGCAAAATAAGTAGTATGGGAAATACCCAACCCAGGGATCTAAACCTTTTATGTAACATAAATGGAAGGATAGGTAAGTGTCTCAGAGATTACTCCTTTTCTGGAACAGGCTTCTGATCCATGTAAAGCAGAGTACTCCACTGCACTTGTTCAAACATAAATTGGACCAATGGATGGGGAATTGAAAATGTATCCTTGTTGCAGCACATATGTCTCTGTTGGAAAGTGAAAGCATGTAAATGCATGACCACTCATGCCTAAATTATATTATCAAGTTATATTTACTCCATATATAAACCTGTGGTATCAAACCCTGTTCAATACAATTGGGAATCATGGCAAGGCTTAAAAAAGCACTTTAAGGTCATTAACCTAAAGATGTTCATGATGATGTGGAATTCCTAGGGTATATAGAAACACATTAAACAGAGGAAGAGCACATGGTGAATAGTATAATGAGATCTTAGAACAAAATCTCAGTTCTTCATAAATAATGCTTATTCATAAAGAATATTTGATTTAATTAAGATTTATTTTTCTTAAAGTATTATGCATTAAATTTCAATAGTATTGAATGTAACAACATTCTGAAAAGTCTGTGTTATTATATATTGTTTAATGCAGGGAAAATACAAGCTATTTTGAATAGATGGACCAATTGCAACTAAACAGGGAAGCTAGGGATACCCATCCTTTGAAATATTCATTTCAATTTATTGTACCATTTTTGATTGGGAGTGTTTATCGGTTCTGTAAGTGGAAAAGAACAAGGAGATGAATAGATTTACTTTACTGACAGCCTATATGATAAAATTACTATTATACTTGTTCAGTCTTGATTTATTTAGCGTGTAATAATAATTTAATGTATGACAGAGTCATAACATGTTACTGTACTTATCCCAAGAAATGTAAATTTATCAAGTACACAAGTTGGGTCTCCTTAAGAATTTTTATATATATATATATATATATATATATATATATATATATATATATATATATATATATATATAATAAAAAGCAGGTGTCCACATTTGTCATACGTCATTAACATAAGGTACAAGAAAATGTTGTACTCCCTCTGTGGTTACATCTAATATATCTAATATCAAGCATTGTATTCTATGTAGTAATGGATTCCAAAGACTAACAAATAGTGATTCCTTTATACCCCAATTGTTATCCAAAATTGTTTGGAGATTATAATTTTAATTCTGTGATGAGCATATGAATGATCATGTAAGTTTTGAAACATTTGAATAAGGGTGTAGGGAAACTTAATAGTTACACAGAACCTGAAATATATACACTTTCAACTGATATAAACAAAGGATTTTAAGGTATCTGAATTTACAATATATCACAGTATAGGGGTCTATATTAAATGCTTGAAGAGGCGTTACATTGAACGCCTCTTCAATGACACATAAACACCGACCGCACTACACGCGAACATTCAAAACAGGAATTTCTTTCTCTGGGAAAGAAATCGCTAGCACCAAAAACACAAACACACAATTTCAAACAAAACTAAGTCGGGGGCTTTGCCCCCTCCCCACACCCCGTAACTAAATATGCCAACTCTGAGAATAGGTTAAGGCCAAGCGATTGTTTTCCCCTAGGAAAAAATTGCTGACCTGAGCCTTTGCTATTTTCTGATTTTGGTCTATATGTGTCGGCGAAACGGCATTTGCTGTAATGCCGTTTTTCCAATCTAATATAGAACCCAGTATAGGCATAGTGTAATGGATTATAGATATTTATTATCATTATATAATGACCTAACAGAGCAAACACCAAATTGAGTGGAAATATCTGTAATATCCTTGTTTATACCTTTTGCCAAAAAGCAGTTGTCCAAACTAAAAACATATATTTATTTCCATATTTCCCATACATAATAATGCTATTTCAGCTAATTTACTGATTCAAGCTAATTACACTTAGAAACTGTAATATTATGTACCAAATGAAGTAGGCCGACTGGGTAGATCATCCAAGAAATACAAGCCCATCTGGGCTGGATGCCTTACTGTTCTTTATAGACTGGATAGCCTATTAATATATTGTAAATAAATCAGGTCCTGGATTTGTTTGCTGAATAGTATCTTGTAGTCATTCTTGAAAAAACAAATAATTTTGAATCCATCCTTTATTGGACAGTTCATTAAATATTCTACTATTATATTTAAAAATATAAAGATATAAGGCAATACTGGATACATTTAGAAGAACAACTCAAGGACAGGAAAAGGAAGAAATTCCTTAGGGACATGGGGGACTACTATAAAGGGGATCCTTTCAGTAGGGACAGAACCAAGCGGGTACTCTTTTTTCAGACACTGAAAAAAATTTCTAAAAGGAAACAGGTATGCCCTATCCTAAAGAAACCATCAGCATCTAATGCAGATAGTACTGGGAATGATTCTTCTTCTAGTTTTGAACCAGATATTTCGGGTCATACAGGCTCACCTCCCCACAAACGTTCCAACACTTGTGTCCCTTTAGGTCAAAATGTAGAAGTAGAGGCAGGAAGCACAAATCTGGCAGACACTGTTGAAAATGATAATCATGAAACAATGAATGTTTTCAATATTTCTTCCTGTTCTCTCACTGATGCTGAAATATCAATTCTAAATAAAGGTCTTTCATTCATTCCTGGCTTCTTTGTGGCTGAAGATTGTTTTGCAGATGATGTAATTAGATTTTGTAGAAATTTAAATTTACAATTGTTTTTTTCATGGCAGAGAGATTGTTGATACCCAGAATGAGTTCAGGTACCACAGCTCTACATTCATGCCTCCTATGCATCATACTGTTTCTTTGTTTCAGAATGCCATACTCAAAGATCTACGTTTTTATGCCAAGGAAACCAGGGTGAAACCCAGCAACATATCCAGGGCTGATATGGAGGTAATTTTGAATTTGGCCAATAATCATCAGTTGGTCATACTGATGGCCAATAAGGGTTGCGCTGTTGTAGTTCAGGAGTGGACTCAATATGATACTGAGGCCAAAAGGCAACTTATGGATGGCAGGTATTATTCAAATTTAGTTACTGACCCTACTCCACTTTTTAAGAGACAAATTGATGAATTTTTAGCACTAGAAAAGGATTAAGAGATTATTACACAAAACACCTTACAACATCTCACGGTGGATGGACCGGCACACCAATATATTTATTTTCTGCCCAAAATACACAAACATGCCACCAATCCCCCTGGTTGACTTATTGTTTTGGGCAGGAATTCTTTAACTGAACCACTTTCTTTATTTTTAACCAGATATACTTGAAGCCTCTTCTCAAATGAGTACGTGCGAGGTTACAAGATACCACGGAATTTCTTATGGTTATTGTAGACATGCAGTTGGAACCAGGTTGGTTGCTCTGTACCCTCGATTTAAAAGCACTTTATACTAATATCCCTCATAGAGCTGGCATTGATGCGTTGGAATATTGGTTTTACAAATCAGAGCTATACCAACCTGGTTTCAACACCTACCTTATTGTTCTTACTGAACATGTTCTCACTAAGAATGCCTTCTTTTATCAGGGTGAATGTTATCTCCAAAATAAGGGAACTACCATGGTGGCATCTTTTGCCCCTATTTATGCCGACTTATTCATGGCTTTTGTCGAGAAACAAATTATTTACAATCAATTCCACAATTTATACCTTGATGAAATTGACATTTGGAGGAGGTATTTGGATGATTGCTCGTTGGTGTGGAGGTCCGATGTTGATTATTTAATTGAGTTTGTAGATTATTTAAATGAAAACAAATGGGGAATTGAATTTACAGTTAATTATGATCTAAATAACATCATCTTCTTGGATGTTATGGTTGGGAGAAATCTTGATAACATACTCTCCACTCATGTACACCGTAAATTTTCCCAATATAATTCCCTCCTCCATGCAACCAGCTATCATCCTCCTCATGTCTGCAATAATGTTCCTAAATCCCAGTTTATATGGGGAAAATGTATTTTTTCTGATGAACATTCATATGATCATTTCAAACAAGATCTTATTTCTAGATTTAAAGATAGGGGCTATCAAGCTGGTTATATATATCGGGCTTACAACACAGTTGACCACTTGGCCAGGGCTGATCTCCTTCAATATAAAGTCAAAACTGATCATGACAATTCTACCATTAGATTTGTAACTACATATGGTAGGAATACCAATTCACTTATTCAAAGTGTCCGACGCCACTGGAATATGTTGCTGGCTGACCATACATTGTCTGGCATTTTACCTGCTACATGTTCTTTTTCTTTCAAAAAAGGCAATATTTCAATCACTACAAACATCGCACATCAACCGATATGTCCCTAAGACAAACTACTTTATTGGGGGATCAGTTGATTGGTTGTTTTCCCTGTGGCCACTGTTCCTATTGCTCCAAAATTACTAAATCAAAAACCTTTAGTAGTAGTAACACTGGTCACGTTTTTGATATTTGTTTTTATGCCAACTGTCAGATTGAGTAATTTATTTAGCCACATGCCATTGTTCGGCATTCTATGTAGGGCAAACTTCACGTCCTGTGAAGTTTCAGATAGGTGAACATTTTTGTGATATTAGACATAAGAAAAATACGAATGCCTTATACAAACACACATTAATACATCCAACTGCCTCTTTTAACTTTGTGATTATTGACAATATTATATCACTCAGATCCAATAAAGTTGACTGGCATCACATTTTGAACCAGAAAGAGAAAACGTAGATTATTAAATTGGGGGATTATTTCCCCCAGGACTAAATGAGCTTCTTTAATTGGATCATGTGATTTGAATTAAGCTATATATGGGAAATGTTTTATACTAACACATTTACACTGACGAAGGCATTGACGTTTTTTTGCCCAAACTGGTCTGTGTTGTATGGTTATGCAGTTTTTTTACTACTAGCCTAATAAAGCAAATTGATGCTACAGCTGCTGGTCTCTTCATTTCTCAACAAGTGACCCATTTGTTTAATTCCTTTTGTGCATACTGAATTTGCATGAGCACTAAAGGGCAAACTAGAAGAAATAATAATCCCCAAATCGGGATATTGAGCAATTTCTGTTAATGGAGTTGATGCTAATTATATTTTATTCTAACTATTTTAAATATTACATTTCTCAAGACCGAACTTAAATCCCATAGTAGAAGCCTATTCTCCCAATAATTTCAGATGAGCTTTTAAGTCATCTGCATCAGTATTATTTTGCATTACGAATCTTACTTTGCAACTGTTAGCATATGTGTGAATTCATACTTTCCTCTTTTTTGATGTTATAGAGGAGACTATATTCAACAATACCATACTCTACACAGATCCTTCTGGGACCCCAGAGCACACAGGTAGTCTGTTTTATAAAGTAGTTTGAATTATAGCACACGGTTCCCTGTTGGTTAACCATTCCATAATATATCTGGTGATGCAACAGTTTACTTTTAATCTAACTAAACAAATCTATATATATATATATATATATATATATATATATATATATATATATATATATATATATATATATATATATATATATATATATATATATATATATATATGTATATATATATATATATATATATATATATATATATATATATATACACACACACACATACACACATATATATGTATATATATATATATATATATATATGTGTGTATATATGTCTATATATATATATGTATATATGTCTATATATATATATATATATATATATATATATATATATATATATATATATATATATATATATATATATATATATATATATATATATATATATATATATATATATATATATATATATATATATATATATATATATATATATATATACATATATATATATATATATATATATATATATATATATATATATATATATATATATATATATATATATATATATATATATATATATATGTATGTATATATATATATATATATATATATATATATATATATATATATATATATATATATGTATGTATATATATATATATATATATGTATATATATATATATATATATATATATATATATATATATATATATATATATATATATATATATATATATATATATATAAATATATATATATATATATAAATAAAACTGGGAAAAGCAAACAGTCAATGGGTTTTGCAAGGCCTGAATATATCACACCTTGAGACAGTCCCAAAGCCAAAGCCAGTGCTATTTGTTCATAAAAACTGATAAAATTCCTCAAATAAAGCCATGCTGTTCTACATCAATGATAGCTAGATTAGTACCCTTTTTTCCTTAAGTTCAATCAGGCAGCTTTCAAAGCATGTCCTGCAATAGATGTTAAGCTAATAGTCATGTAATTTTGAATATCATCCTTCTCACCCTTTTTATAAATTGGTGTAATATGCAAATGTTTCCAAAGTTTGGGTATTACTCCTTTCATTGAAAGTTTGTTAAAGTTTGCTAGTAAGAGTGGTGCAAGTTGCTCCTTAATGTTTATAAGCAGAACAGATGGAATTCTACTGGATCCCATAGAGGACTTTTTTAAATTTTACTAATAGCATCTTTAACCATTCTTAAGGTATAGTTTGAGCAACAATCCTTTTCCATTCTAATGCTTTGCTATGAAGAATTTATTAAATTAATTTTCAGTTTCACACAAATCTTGAATATCTTTATCATTAATTTTAATAATACTAATTTCTGAAATGTCATTATTAAATGCATTAATATATTTATAAAAAATATTTTTGCTTAAGTAAATATTTAGCCAGCTTAAATTCATAGCTGATTTTTTTAAATTTATCATATTTTTCTAATCATTGCATGTTTTAAAATATGTCTTATTGCTATATGGTGGACATTTCTTAAATATATTTCTTTTTCTTCCTTTGAAGTATTTTCTCATCATCCTTGTTCAGCCATGGCAGATAACTTGTTCTGTTATTTTTGTACAACTCTGTTAATGTCACACTTTGTAGTCTTTGAGGATCTTGTAACAAATTCAAGTGTGTTGGAAGATTGCAGTAACATCCAGATGGTATTAAAAATCTCACTTTACCAAATCTGTGTAACATTTGAGACCAAAATTATTCACTTTTTGTTTGTAAATAATTTTACATAATATTTTATACAGTTATGGTCAGAATGCTATAATTATGTTACCCCATTTGTTTTTGTTTTTATGACAGATATATTATTTGCAGAAAACTCAAGTGTATTATTTCCTCCTGTTTTTTCTTTTACTGATTGAGTCATTCTATAAAAGGTAATGATATTAATAACTTCCTTCATACAATTTAATTTTACTATTCTGTTTCCTCAAGAAAATCCCGAGTAATTAAAGTCCCTCAGTAGTACAATATTTTTATTGTCCAAGTGTTTCTCAGAATTGCATAAATATTCCTAATGTGTTATACTGACTATACTAGGAGTTTGGTAAAATTATACCATTTCTTTGTTGTTTTTACCTACATTATTTGCAGTCTTTAAATTAATACATTCCATTTCAATCACTTATTTATCAAAGAAGAAGATAGTGTGTTATGTACCCACAGAGTAACCCCTCCACTATTATGATTACCCTTAAATGTTCACATTTTGCATAATCACTGATTTGATAGTTAATCTTGTTCTAAGATTCAACAACTGAAAATATTTAGTAATTTTCTGTGATATCAATCCAGTGAGTTTGCTAAATCTGTTTCCCAGAACTTACACAAATAGCAGTTTATAATATTATCAAATATGTTGTTTTTGAATGCTGATTTTCTTTACACCTTTGCAGTAAAAATGTTTAATATAATCAGATATCTCTCCAGTTATAAAAACTGTTCCATGTGAATTTAAATGCAACATGCCTTGGAAAACAGTGTGTAATCAAAAACGTGGTCTTCCCAGTACTTGATTAAATTAAGTTTATATACCAGGACAAGTTGTCTTAATGAATTTTAAAATTTGTGTACCTTAATCATAGGTATTCTGTCCATACCATTGAAGTTATGACCTCACTTATGACATAACCTACTTTAAAGTTTTCTAATAATTCAGTAATCTCTAAAATAGCATTTTTCATCTTGAAAAATAGCATATGTCTTTAATTATATACACCTACTTGAATTATAAACACACCAGACTTGGGTTACACTGAAATCAATCTATGATGCAGATTTTTACATCAATTAGTATCAAACCAGGCAGTGCTGATACTGTAATAACATTCTTATTTATTGTAGTACAAATACCGCAGCACACAAAGAGTCCCCAAGTGAAAAAACGTAAAATGCAATAGATGAACACTGTGGGACTTTTTATTCATAGAATCACCCATAATCAAAATGTCTTGTTTTGTACATTTTGAGGGAATCAAAAGTTTGTTTAATATATTGCAGTCATTTACAGTCTCAAATCCTTCAAGTCTACTCCTTTTAGGTAGGTATTTTGCTGACATTTCTCACTTACTTGTTATTTTGACCCTTTTCCTTTTGTATTATTGTATTAATAAATAATTTATGTTCTAAATCCAAATTATGAAAACTAGTGTCTCTACGAGTACTTGTCTCACTTGCCATATGTTCACTTCTCTGATGTCTGTTGTCTTAGTGAAATGTGCATTATTGTTACTTAGAATAATATTTTCTGCATAAGAACATATTTTGAATAGATATCAGTTATGTCAGTAACACTATTGTCCTTATAATAGGCTCATAGGTGATTACTAGTCTAATGCCACAAAAGCCTTTACAAGCCCACACAATAATACCCAGGATATGATAATATTATATATTAATTTCCAATATATGGGTTGGGGTAGTATCAGGGCAGTGGGTCTTTGCGTTTTGGAGACGTGACTTATTTTACATACTGCTTGTGTCCCTAAGGGACATGGGCAGTACCTCAGGATGACTTTACAATTCCTCATCCATTTATCCAAATTATTTTTGAAGATAGTGAGGGACACGCTTTGTTTTACAAATATGGGAAGCTTATTCCATAGACAAGGTAGCCTTTGGGATGCGAATCTGTCCTTCCAGCAAGTTCTGTTAGAGTCACAAATAAGGTTCAGGTTTATAGAATGTGTAAATATGTATAATTTTCATCAGGGCTGGATCAGAGAATGCCTTGTAGGTCAGGCACAAGTCACCTCTAAATAAATGATACGAGACAGAGTAAAGAGATAGGGCATTTAGTTGGTCTGCATAAGTCTTTTGCCTTACAGTTTGTATTTTTTTAGTGAGAAACCTCTAGGGCCACTCCAGTTAGTGATAGTGCCTGGTCAGGTACTTGCAAAAGGGAGCCTTGTACTTCATTATGGGCCTAATGAGGGCCAGGAACAATGGCACTATGATTTCCTTTGAGCTTGATGCCATGCTTATACTTATAATGTGAGCCACACACAGAAGGATTTTTTTCACTACAGTAGCTATCTGGTGGTCAAAGCTTAGGTTACTGTCTGTCTGTGTTCCTAGGTCCCTAGCCACTGGGTCTACTTTCAGGGCTGTGCTATCAGTATTATAATTTGCAAGGATATCTGATTTAGGGACGGATAAGATTATGCATTTTTTATCATTTAGTCTCAGATCATGGTTTTGGCACCACTTGTTTGTCATTTTTAGGCCTGTTTGTAGGATGTCAGCATCATTTGGGGATTGTTGTCGGCAAACTTGGTAATCCAGAGGCCTCCAACATTGGCCTTCACTTCAAAGAAGTATATGCCAAATAGCAGAGGGTCCCAACACTAAGTCCTATGTGGCACTGTTAGCAACATGTTTATTATCAAAAGTGGATTCACTTATCCGGACAACATGTGTCCTGTCAGTGAGCCAGTTTGCTATCCATTTAATGATGTATGGGTTTATATCTATCTCAGTAAGTTTATCTATGATTCCCGAGGTGGGAATTGTGTCAAAAGGTTTGTCCAGATCTAGATAAATGGTGTGTGCCATTTTACCCTTATCCATAGTCCTGGTGTCTTTCTTGAAGAAGTCCAGAAGATTGAGCAGGGATGATCTCCCTTTGACAAAGCCAAATTGGGTCTGAGTTCCTATGTTGTTATTGATCAGGTCAGTGTTAATTCTGTCCATGGCCTTGCAGATAAGACTGGTCAAGCTTATGTGTCTGTAGTTCCATGAGTCATTTGATGGGCCCCCGTTGTGCACAGGGACAACTGTTGTAGTTCTCCATTCCTCTGGGACAAAGCCCATCTGAAGCCTGTAGTTAAAAAGGGTTTGTAGCAGACCTGATAGATTCTGTTTTAAGCTATTTAAGAAGCATCCTGAAATGTTGTCAGGACCCATGGAGGCTGTGTGTTTGGCTTTAGTGAGCACAGTAAGGACGTGTACCCTCATAATGACTGGCAGGGCGAAGGTTACATTTTTTTTCTTTGGATGTGGTAGGTGGTGATGGGGAGGCTGAACTGAACTTGTTAGCCCACAGGTTTGTTATAATTTCAAGCTTGAATGTAAGTGCTGCCACTCATGATTAACTCGGCACATTGCTGAGCATTTCCCCTCAGGTTACAAACATAATTAAAAAAAAGCCTTTAGGTTATCTTTCACCTAGGAGGTTATATTTTCCTCATAGTTTGCTTTAGCAGATTTGATCAGCTCTCTAATTTGCTTGTTTAGACTGTTGATTGTCTTTTTGCACTGTTTTGTCAGTTCCTTCTTGGCTTTGGAGAGGATTTTTTCAGTTTGTTGAATATACTGTTTAGCTAGGGTTCCACCAGGGTGGTTAATTTTTACCAGTAATCATAGATCTGACTCAGACTGGTACTGCCTCCTCTATAAGAATGTGGTTGTATAGGGTTTTGTGTACAACCCAGAGTAGGCCTCAGTATCATCCGGGATCAGAGGGGCTTGGAAGTTTAATAAGCTCTCACTTAGTTTGAGGTAATTGAACTTATCTAAGTTCTTAACAGGTTTGAAGTTTTATGGGAGTTCCATGTTAGTTTTAATACTAAAGGAGATCATTTGTGGTCAGATCATACCAGGGAGGAGTTAATGCATGGGACGGAGCAGCAATCCTCCATTTTTTTGAGTACTAGGGCTAGGATATTTTTACCTTTAGTTGGGGAGCTAACTAGATGCTGTAGGCTGTTTGCATTGACAAAGTCCAAAAAAACTTTAAACAAGTGAATTATGGGTTGTATAAGTCTCCCAGTTTATGGAGGGGTAGTTGATGTTACCCATAAGTATGGTGTAGGATGAATTATAAGAGATTCCAGTAGGTTTAGGTAGGAAGTGTGGTTTTCCTGACTCATGTTAGGGGAACTGTAGCTAGCAAACGTATGATAGGAGTTCGCACCTATGGTTAGTTGGAATGAAACAGCTCAAGTGAGTCATCTTGTTGGGCCAGTCTAGCAATGTATTTGTCCTTTATGAACATTGAAACACCCCCTCCCTTTGTTTTACCTTGAGCTGAGGGGATCAAAATGTATTAAAGGTACAGAAGTATTTGATACCCAGGGTGCTGTCCATGGCTATGAATCATGTTTCCGTGACTGCTCATATGTCTGCATTCTTCAGGGTGAGGAGCGCTTCCAGGAAGCGCAGTTTTTATTTAAACTCCTAACATTGAGCAGCAGTACCTTTAGGTAGTCATGAGAGATTTTTGTTATGCTGGAGGGTTTAGCAACTTGTTATGGCCTAAAAAGTACACTATGGGGATAGATAACGTTTTTGCCAGTATCTGGAATTCAACTGGTGACAAGTGCAAATCATCTCTGGAAAAGCATTGTGGCTTGCCAGTCATGTTTCCCTAGGCTAACAGGTAGTGGATCCCCTTGTTGTGACATCAGAAATTAAAGCAATTGTTGAAGTCAATCATTTTCTGCTGGTACTATGGCATCATCACTGTTCAATGTAAGATGCTACTCAAGACTAGATATATACAGGCCTGGGACACATATTCAGGGAGCTCCATCGTGGCTGTCTTGATGTAGTCCAGTGAGATCCATCTTAGGATAAGACTACATGGACTATGACCATGTCATACTGGTACTTGTGGTTTAAAGATTTAAGTGCATGTGTGATCTGACAGATCTTGGCTCAGACAGACAGCTCATTGTGATCTTCTCCTTGTTTAGCCTGGTAAGGGGAACAACAGTATGTTTTATAATGGAATCCCTAACAACTAGAATGTTTGGCTGTGTGATGTGTTGCCTTATAGGTTTGGAAGCAGGGCTTCTATGATTTTCCGAGTTAGTAGCATTGTTGCCTCACAGCAAGAGGTTTTCCCGTTTGATTCTCAGCTGGAGCGCCTTCTGTGTGAAATCTGCATGTCCTCCCCACAGTCGAGTGGTGTTCGATAGACATGCATAAAATGGGTGTGCCTTCGTTGAAGGTTGGGCGTCGAGCTGGCACCTCGGCACCCGTAAAAAAATCTACTGCCAATCATTAGCGGACCGGAGTTCCGCTGTGGTGACCCCTAACTGGGAAAAGCCGAAAGAAGAACAACATGTGTTGTGTGAAGTGCTGTCCTTTTTGAGTGTGCGCAAGGCCACTAAGAGTTGCTTTTAGGAGGTCTTGAAGATTTGGGTATATGTGTTTGTACCATAGTGCTGGTAGTGAGTGTTTTGGGTGTAACTCTTACAAACCAGGTTTGGATTTTTTGTGTGTATATGGAGAGCTTTGCCTGCAATGACATTGTGTATCTACATCTCTCACACATTGTGTTTTTCTGTTCTAGAATTAAATGGTTGTCAGTGAACATGAGGCAGTTACTACTCTGCCTCAGGATGCCCATATCCACCAGGCCAGAAACAGAGCTGACAGGGAAGCGCCTATCTACTATACTAGATTCTTATTAGATGGGAAGGAGTAGAGGAGAATCACTTAAAGGTCTTTGTGAGATGATACTCATTTTTGAATATTAATGGCCATTAATATTCAAAAATGAGCACACTGATTGGCCAGCCCAACCAGCATGCCCATTGTAAATCTGAGAATATACTAATGGAAAAAGGTCCTGTCGCCCGGACTTTTTCCCATTAATATATCTCATATTTTTTTTTTTTTTTACACAAAAAAAGAAAACAGAAGACCTGAAATGAATGAGGAGATGGCGCAGACAAATATAAGAGGATAATAAGGTACATTCTGCAAAACTAAAGAAACTTACCTGATTATCCTTTTATTTTGTCTGTCCTGGCTCTCCTGAATGTAAGAAGTCTCTCGATTTCTTTTTTTATTTTCAATTTAAAAAAAAAAAAAAACAATGGAAATCTTCCTTTCTCCATTGCTACCTCTTCACAGCACTGATGCACTGCGTAAGTGTGGGAACACAAGTCCAATACGCATGCGCAGTACATCAGAAAAAGCCCAGGATACCAGAAAAATGCAGAAGGGCAGCATGGAGGTATTATACAAAGACACTATTTAAGAAAAGTAAGTATTTATTTCTTAAATAATGTCATTGTATAATAGCAATAACTGACTCTGTGGTTGTGGTATATTGAAATGTATCCACAGTTGGCTTTATTTAACCACTCAGGCTTCGCCCTCGTGATTAAACCACACGAACCTTGGGTAAATCTTCATTATACCACACAGATGTCATCGGTTATTGCTTAAGTATACTATTAGATTACCTGCAGTGGTGCTGCCCTAAGCACAAACTGATTGCTCTTTGAGCAGCTATGATCAGAGGGAGAGTATGGAGAGCATTTGCCATAGAGGATTTTAAAATGCAAAGGTTTGCTTATGTACAAGGCATGAGTAACTGCACAAACACAAGGCTTTTATACCAGCAGGATGAAAGACCTTTGCACAGTTAAGCCTTCAGGCCAATCAGATATACCCGCAGTGAGCCTTTCACCAACAGTTCCTAAATAACAGGGTTGAATTAGTTCTCTGCTCCCACAGGAGTGCAGAATAAAACCATCTGAATGTAAAATGAACTGGTTTTGAGTTCAAGTGGAGAAATAACCGGTTTAGAACAAAAATCAGTACTCCTGCAGTATCAGGAATCTTTATAGCCACCCATACTGAGCCAGAAGATACAACAAACCCCCTGGCTGATAAATGCAGCTCCAACTTTACCCCTCTCTCTCCCTCAGCCTTCCCTGAGGAAATATCATCAAATATAACTCCCCCTACTATCACTAGGGAGCAGGTTCTTAATGTTCTCTCTAAGACCAAGAACACTGCATCAATGGGCCCAGACAATATCCCAGGATGCCTTCTAAATAACATGAGACAGGACCTATCATTACTATTTAATTGTAGCCTCCAAACAGGCTTCGTGCCTCATGAATAGAAAAAGGCAACAGTCGTCCCTGTGTGCACAAGTGGGCCATCTACAGACCCTGGAAACTACAGTCTCACAGGTCTTATATGGAAAGCATTATCAGGGAGATGATCAATAGAGATAGAGTAAACCTCCAAACACTGGACCCAACCAAGTCTGGTTTTGGCAAGAACAGATTATGCCTACTCAGCCTGGTGGAATTCTTTGAGAAGGTCACCAAATCAATGAATGACAGCAAAATCGTTCACACTGCCTACTTTGACCTGGCCAAGGCATTTGGCACAATACCCCACTTGGGCATTGGTGACAAACTCAAGAGGCTAGGTACAAACCCATATGTTACCCTGTGGATAGCCAACTGGCTCACAGACAGGACCCAAGAAGTTAGAATTGGGGAGTCCACCTCTACAAAGAGGTCAGTCACAAGTGGAGTCCCTCAGTGATCAGTCCTTGGACTACTTCTTTTTGGCTTTTACTTCTCAGAAGTCAAGGCTAATGTCAGTGGTCTCTGGCTGACTAAATTTGCAGATACGTGTAAATTAGGAGCTGCCATTTAATCTAACACTGGCACAAATGTTCTCCAGGAAGGGCTTACACAGACAAACAGCTGATGTCAGAGCCATGGACTAAAACTAATTGCCAAGAAATGCATAATAATATCCTTTGGGAAGAAATCCATCCCTGGTAACTATCATATTAACAACACACCCCTTAGAGCTGACTCAGAAGTCAGGGACTTAGGGACACACATAGATAGTAATCTAGCCTTTGACCATCATGTGTCTACAGTGGTGAGGAAATCATTCTGTGTTGCACAACTTATAAACAAAGGTATGGCATCTAAGTCCAAGGAAGTCATTGCTCTGTATTCAGCATTAATCAGACCTATCATTGATTACAGTGACCCTTTGGTATGTACGTAACCAAACATATCCAACAACTGGAACGTCCACAGAAGTTCCTCACTAAAAGAATACAGGGTGTAAGTAAAATGTCCTGTGCAGACCAGCTCAAGGCCCTATCCCTGTATTCTGTCTCCTAAAGGCTTTTGAGAGGAGATGTATGCCTGGCATACAGGGCATTGTCAGACCCCACTCTGATGGAAATCCTACATATCCACAAAACAAACAGCACCACATTTACCTGTTCTAAATACTTAAACCTTGCCTGTGATATAAATAGGACCTGCTGGAGAGATATGTATGTATCCAGGAGACTATTATGTCTATGGAACAGGCTCCCCATCCATGTGAAGCAGAGTTCCTCCCTAAACTAATTCAAGTGCAACTTGGACATTTGGATGGGAAACCAAAAATTCATCCCTGATTTGGCGTCTGTGTCTCTAATGGATACAGGTAACCTGAAAATGATTAATCTCCCAGGCCCATGCTTACACTTATCAAGGGTATCAGAACTTATCAGAGATTTGGGATGTATGGCTAGGCTTAAAAAGGCCCTTGCAGTCATTAGCCTAGTAAACACCTATGAATCTATGAACCTATGGAATGAGTTTACAAACCCTGAGAAATGTTCCCAAATACAAAAATACCAGCAGGACGAAAGACTTTTACAGAGTTAAGCCCTCAGGCCAATCAGATATACACACAATAAGCCTTCCATCAGCAGTCCCAAAATACATAAATATATGTACAAAAGTAGGAGTTATTCTACAAACACAGAAACATTTTGCAAAACTTACACATATTTTGGCAAACTCAGAACATCTTTTGCAGTATCAGAGAAAGTTAGGAAATATCAAAATATTGTTAAAACAATAGTAAGAAATGTATGGCATTTCTTTAACAAGTACAGGCTAAAATACAGTGATAATTGGAATCAAATCAGTAAATGTAGCACAGAACTGTTAAACAGCACTGATATGGAGCAAAAAAAAAAAAAAACTTACATCAGCTTTGTAGGTCCACAGGTGATTTTAGATGTAACCAAAGGTATTGTAGTCACAGGTGTCTAAGCAAGGCACAGGGAAGCTCTGAATAAATAAAAGTTAATGTGTTGCATATCAACTGATAGTAAGTTCAAATTACATTCTTTTTAGGCATTTAGATGTGAAGAAGTGCCAAAATTTAACACCTAAATATTCACTAAATCAGTATTTGAGTTTATAACTTTATTCCCTTCTATACATGCGCGTATTATCTAAGACATTCTCAGCATCTGTGCTTTCATCCTCACTTTCTGTGGACTTTTCAGAAACAGAAGATGTGCACTCCCTGCACTTCTTTTTATTTTTATCGAGTTTAATCCTCTTTTTTTCTTGATATTCCTATCCTTATGGGTATTGATATTTTTATGTTAATCTTACCCTGTTTCAGTTCACTTATAGACTGTAACTGAGAAAAGTTATTATTAACTGCTTTCATAATATGTTTCACTTCACATGGATGGGGAGCCTGTTCCATAGCCACTCTTTAATAAATTCATGTATTGATATGAATGCTTTACCATAATGACATGAGCTACTATTGTTACCTGTATTTTTATTTTCAATAGTATTATTAATTTCTTATAAATTTGCACCATAAACACAGCTAGCAGCATTTGCACTCCACAGTGTCCACCTTCTTGTATGTATTTGTTTATAATCAAATTTGTAAGAGTTTTGTGAGTCCACTGTATAGTGGCATTGTGTTAACTTATATCTTTTCTTAGCATGCATAAAATAATATGGTGCAGATATGAAAGAGAAGAAGTGTACTTTTAAAAAACTTTCAAAATTATATGAAACAAATAAATGCAATGTCTTCCAATGTTGATGCTGAACTAAACAAAGTAAAATGTTGCTAACCATCAGAATCCATGGGATTTTATTCTACTATACATATTATAGTACAATGCAGCATCTTTAAGTTATAATCATAAGATCATAGGAGGTTACTAGGCTAGCAGCCCTAGGGCCCCTACAAGCCTAGTCAAGTTCAACTCATGTTCCCAAAGGTGTCTGGGAATATCTCAGTATTCAGTGCAACTTTATAAGATTCTTCCAAAATTATGCAAGACAAATACATGCTATGTCTTAAAATGTTGATGAAAATTAAACAAAAGATTAGACTCACTAAACTTCAGAGTCCCTCTGGGTCTTAATGTTACTATAAATATTACAGTACAGCGTAGCAACGTTTAGTTGTAATCTTGCAATTTTCAGCAAATTAACCAACAGACTCAAGTTAAGTAATACAAAATCACTGTGATTTACTTCCTTAGCCACCAACAGAGCTATTATAACACAAGTAATATTTTAAAATTATCTGCTACCCTACGATTGTTAACTTTACAGAGAATATTACTTACAATGAACATGCTAACAACAATACAAATTTCTTCATACATTGTATGGTAGGACAGCAGTTCAGCATCTATCTTTCCTAGAGTGCTTCACGTTAACTCTTTTAAGTACAAAGCTAACTTAAAGAGCAGGTGACCTTGATGAAATTACGGCATCAGTGGGCTGTATAACAGAAGCAAGAAAATCAAGGCGCAAATTAGAAGGTGTAGCACCCAGCAGGATAAAAGCTCTCTCATAAAACTAAACAAACAATTCAGAGGACAAATAAAGTCTACCAAGGACAAATTTGAGGTAAATTTGACCATCCAAGCCAAGAACAATGACAAGGCATTCTTTAGCCATGTCAACAACCTCAAAGGCAATACACAATTGTGTGCCGAACTCATTGTTAATGGCAACACCAGTAATGAGCCAAAAGATATAACAAATCTACTGGCAGACAAATTCAGCTCTAACTATACCCCTTTCTCAAATTTAGCCTTGCCCCAGGAAATACCATCAAATATAACTCCCCTACTATCAACAGGGATCAGGTTCTCAATATCCTCCCTAAGGCAAGAATACTCTATCGGTTGGCCATGACAATATTCCAGGCTACCTTTAAAACAGCATGAAACATGACCTATCAGGCCCTCAGGAATCACTATTTAGCCATAGCCTTCAAACAGGATTTATGCCTCAAGAATGCAGAACAGCAACCATCATCTCTCTTCACAAAGGTGGACCATGCACAGACCCCTGGAACTGCAGACCCATAAGTCTCACTAGTCTCATATGCAAAACCGTGAAATGAATTATCATGGAAATGATCAATAATTGCATAGGAAACTCCAGACACTGGATTCAGCCCACTTTGGTTTCAAGGACAGGTCATGCCTACTCAACTTGGAGGGCTTCTTTGAGGAAGTTACCAGAGCAATGGTTGCGGGAAGAATGGTTCACACTACCTACCTTAATCTGGCCAAGCAATTTTCACAGTATCCCACTCAGGTTGACAAACTCAAGAGGTTAAGTATAAACCCATATGTCACATAGTAGATAGCAAAACTGGCACACAGACAGGACCCAGGAAGTTAGAATTGGGGAGTCCACCTCTACAAAGAGGCTAGTCACAAGCAAAGTCCTTCAGGGATCAGTCCTGGGACATCACCTTTTTGGCATTTCCTTCTCTGAAGTTAAGGTTAAATTCAGGGCCCTGTGGCTGACCAAATTTTTAGACAGCTGTCAATTAGGAGCAGTCAAAGAATCCACCTCTGATACTAATGTTCTTTAGGAAGGGCTGACATAGGTAAATAATTTGTGTCAGAACAATGGACTAAAACTAAATGCCAAGAAATGCATAATAGTATCCTTCAGGAATTCACCCACTCCTTGCTAACTGTTATATTGACAACACATCCCTAACAGTTGCCCAAGTGGTCAGGGACTTGGGGACACAAGTAGACAGCAATCTAGAATTTGAGCTTCACATGTCCACAGTTGTGAGGAAATCATTCTATATTGTGCAACATATAAACAAAGATATAGCATCTAGGTCCAAGGAGGTCACTTTCCTCATTGTTCTACTGTATTCAACATTCATCAGACTTATCACTGAGTACAATGGCCCCATTTCTGTGTACCTAACCAGGCACATCCAACAACTGGAATGTCCACAGAGCTACCACCCTGAAAGAATACAGGGTGCAAGTAACTCATCCTTTACAGACTGCCTCAAAACCCTTTCACTGTATTCTGTCTCCTGTAGGTTACTGAGGGGAGATCTATGCCTAGCATTGTTGGACCCCACCCTGATGGATCTCCTCCATATCTGCAAATCAAATAGCACCTGAGTTACCCATTCTGAAGACTAATACCTTGCCTGAAATATAAATAGTACTTGATATAGAAACAGGTATGTATTCCACAGACTACTCCTTCTGTGGAACAGCCTCCCGCCCCCCCCCCCCCCATCCATGTGAAGCAGAGTTCCTCCCTAACTTACTTCAAGTGTAACTTGGACATTTGGATGTAGAACAGAAAATTCATCCTTGGTTTGGAACCTGTGTCTCTAATGGACAAAGCCAGCCTGTACATGGTTTATCTCCATTTCCCTGCTTGTAAATGTTTCATTTCCCAAGCCCCTGCTTACACTTATCAAGGGTACCAAAACTTGTCAAAGATTTGGGATGCATGGTTAGGCTTAAAAAGTCCCCAGTGGCTGTTAGCCTAGCACACACCTATGATCCTCTAAACTAAGTAAAATAAAATATAGCATTGTCCCAAAGCCCTTAAAAGGACAAGAAGTTAAGTGCCAAAGTAAAATGTGCACAACACTTAACTTTGGATAGTAACAACAGTATGAAGAGCAATGTAAAAGAGTGATGGTGTGTGGCGTGAGAAGACAGATGCAGAGGTAATTTGTTTGCTTGATATAAGATATATCCATTAAAGGAAGAGGGTGGAATTTGAAATGATGTGGAAAAGAAAAAGAGGAGGTAAATAATGTAGTTAAGAACGGGTAAAGGGAGAAAAATGTACCTGTAAGAGGGGGTACTTAAAACAGAGTTTGATTATTTATTATTTTCATGTGGCACAAGAGAAATAAAATATGGAAATGGAAAAGCAAAGTTTTCAGACCTTAGGGCTGTATGGGCAACAATAGGAGAGAAAGAAAGTACAACAGAAGTAAAAGGGTTACAAAGATTGATTGGAAAATTTGCAGGAATGGAATGTCTTAAAAAAGAAAGAGGGCAATTGTGGGAAGATCATTCTGACGAATAAGCCTTTTTACAGAAGACTGATGAAGTGATGGATAGTTTATAAAGAATAGTTTAAAATTATAGTTAGAGTAGAGATAGAACAATGGAAGAAATAAAAAATGAAATATAATAAGCAAAATGAAATTTGTGAAAGGTGTAGGAAAGTCGTAAAGAAGGAAAAGAAAAAAATGTACATATAATAAAGAATGATATATAGAAAAATGTATTATTTGAAAGGGAGAAAGGAATATGTTTCTCCATTTTAGGTAAGAAATTGGGATATTATGAGAGGAGAAAAATGAATATATTCAAGAAAGAAAAGGACTGTTAAAATATAAATCAGAAGAAATTATGGTCATATTTGAAAGGTATATAAAGAGTATGTGTTAGAAAAAGAATGTAAGAGCGGGTGCATAGAAAGTAAAGAAGATGAAAAAAGAAGAAATGGGAAAAGAATCAAGAGAAAAGATGCAGAGGACGCTATAAACAAAGGTAAAGAAAAATCCACACCTAGTACAGCAGATGGGCTAGGTGATAGCTTTTATAAAGAAATGTTAGATAATGAAAAGGGTTTTTTTTTGGAAATATTGAAAGAATAGCTGGAGGAAAGTATATATATTTGTTTTTTTTTTTTTTTTTTGGAAATATTGAATGAATAGCGTGCTGGAAAGTATAACACCAGAAGAGATTTGTAAATGGGTTATAAAATTTTTAAGGAATAAAAAAAGGAAAGGGAAGAAATGAAATATTGAGACCAAGTGCATTGGGAATTACTGACTATAAAATATTGATGAAGATTATTCAGAAAATGATGGATATCATGAAAGGGGAATTGGATAAAGGGGTGTGTGGGGTCAAAGGGAAAAGGGAAGAAGGCTAAATTAAATGATATTATAGGTTCATAGGGTCATACTTGGCTATCTGCCCTAGGGCATTTATAAGCCTAGCCAGAGTGTGTTTGGCTTTCGCCACCCATTTTAAATTAATTTTGCTATGCCCTTTTTCGAGGTTAGTATACTGTGCCTCTGTCTAACAGTGACACGGAAGTGATACCCGGGGTAAACTTACGATCTCCCATCCACTCATCAAGATTCCTCTTGAAGAGAGTCAATGAGGGACTCTGCCTAACCTGGACTGGGATTTTATTCCAGAGTGAAGGGAGCCTCTGGGTTATGAATCTGTCCCTCCAGTATGTCCTATTTATTTCAGTGCTGAGGTTCAAGTCTCTCGAGCGCGTAGCTCGATGGGATTTGGATTTTCTGAGGTGCAGCAGGTCTATTAATTCCGGGTTGGACATGGCTTTATACGTCAGGCACAGATCGTCTCTGAGCAGGTGGTATGCCACTGAGTAGAGCTGGAGTTTCTTTAACCGGGCAACATATGGCATCTGTTTTAGCCCTTTGATCCTCTTGGTGAGGTACTATTGGGGTCTTTCCAGTTGCTGCAGGTGTCTGGTAAGGTACATCCCAAAAGGGGCACTGCACTCAATTATGGGCCTGATGAGGGATGAGTAAAGAGGCACGATGACCTCCCCTGATCTAGATGTGAATCCCTTCATGATTAGGTGGGCTATATAAAATGTTTTTCTAACCACTTTGGCCACGTGGTTGTCAAATGAGAGATTGCTATCAACTTGGGTCCCCAGGTCCCTAATTACTTCTTCTGTACTTAATGGATTACCACCTATGTGGTAATTTGTGGGCACTTTGTTTTTGCCAAAGGGGGTGACTATACACTTTTTGGTGTTTAGCTTGAGGCCATGGCTCTGGCACCAGTAGTCTGTTTCTATGAGGCCCTTTTGGAGGATGCTTTTGTCGGCTGGAGAGTCGATTATGGCACCCAGTTTGCAGTCATCTGCGAACTTGGTCAGCCACAGTCCTTCCATGTTGGCCTGTACCTCCGAGAAATATATACCGAACAAGAGAGGTCCCAGGACTGAGCCTTATGGGACGCCACTTGTAACTGGTTTGGAGTCTGACATGGCTCCAGCAATTCTAACCATGTGGGTTCTGTCCTTGAACCAGTTTGCAATTTGCAATATTGATGGTTAAAGAAGTGGTTGAGTGCATAGATAAAGGGGGAGGAGAAGAAAAAGTGCTAGTATGCAATCTGGATAAGGCATTTGATAGTATTGATCACAGGGAAATGTTGAAAGTTTTGTAAAAATATGAAGCAGGAGGAAGTATAAGGTTAATGAGGACAATTTATAAAAAACAAATTCGTATGTGTCTGTGATGGTGAATGGAGCGGTAGGAAAAAAATGGAGAACAGGGGTAAAGAAGTGTTGTCCACTGAGCATGTGATTATTGTTTATGGTAATCCAAACAAGGTTTGGTTATCCAAACATGCAGATTATGGTTGGAGGATGGTAGATGGGAAGTTAAGGAATGGATAAAGGTACCATTAATGTTAACCTATGCAGACAATTTTGTTTCTGTTGACAGTAACAAACACTGGATGAAAGAGATAATCTTTGGAACAGAATACATTTTGATGTAGTAGGATTGCAGTTAAATAAGTCTGAAAAGTAAAGAAGGAGCAGCAGGGAATTATTTTAACAGAGGTGAAAATGATATTGTAGGGATTAAGTTTGGATGGGAACAAATAGCTATAGAACAATGGAGATGATTTAAAAAAATATATGCAAATTGCTAGATTGGGGGAGTGAAGATCATTTCAGTTGTTCCCAAGAAAAATGATCAATATGTTAAAAATATATTTTAGGAAAGCTAGCCTATGTAGCTAGTGTATATATGTTTCCAAGCTACATGGAAAGTGAGTTACTGTTCCTCTGTTGGTGAGGAACAAGGCTGAATCTAATCAAAAGAGGCATAATCTTATAAACTAAAAGAAAAGCGGGGCTTGAATTTAATAAATCTAACTGTTTTCTTGGCATCAGTAAATTTGATTTGGGTGTTAAAAAGTTTCTGAAAAAGACAATACTAGAATATTTGTTATTTGTAAAATATATGTGAATGGGTGGAGCTATGAAAAGGAAAAAAAAAAGCAAAATGTTTTAATAAAAGTAAACTAAAGACAATGAAATCTGATGTAAATTAAGTAAAAACTGAAAGGAAATAATGGCATAAAAATAATAAATTATAAGAATAAAGTCAAAAACTGATTTGCAGTCACGCCAGGCAGTCAATAAACGAATAGCATAAATGACACTCCACGTCTCTTCAGACCTTGGTTTTTAAAGTATCAGTTTCGAATAATGCATAAATCCACTCTCAATTCGGAACACAAAGCAGCAACTTTACTAGTGTATACAGTTGGCAAGCCATAGGCTTGATAAAGCTTGATAGCGAAAGCGCTTGCCAACTGTATACACTAATAAAGTTGCTGCTTTGTGTTCCGAATTGAGAGTGGATTTATGCATTATTCGAAACTGATACTTTAAAAACCAAGGTCTGAAGAGACGTGGAGTGTCATTTATGCTATTCGTTTATTGACTGCCTGGCGTGACTGCGAATCAGTTTTTGACTTTATTCTTATAATCTGGCTGTTTATCTGTTCGCAGTCCTATACCAATTCGTGGTATTCTCATTTACAATTTTTATAAAAATAATAAAAGCAAACTGTTATAATATTGCTGTATGGGAAAAATGGGGGGGTGTCGTGAATACAAGGAAGCAATATGGAAAAGGCAGGAAAGATTTGAATCCTTTTTTTGAAACCAGATATTCTATTTGATGTTTATTATTGGACAAACTGCCAGTGACTAGAAACATGAAATTTAAAATGATAGAAGAGTGTACAATAGCTATAGTATTGACAAGGCATCACAACATTGTATTTGGATTGTAAGAAAAATGAAGGGTGTTGGACATTATTCTAAGATAGTTATGACTGGAAAGTATTTAAAAATATGGATGTGGACATGCTGCTGTTTAAGAAGTATAAGCCTGGGAGTAAAAAAGAAATTGTAAAAATGGGATAAAATATTTATAGCGGTTTGGTACTTATGGAAAAGAAGATGTGAAACATTGCTGTATAATAAAAGAAAAGATGAAACGAAAGTAATATGTGGTATAAAAAAATGGATATGGTAGAATAGGTCAGAGACTGAAATTTTTGTTGAATGTATTTAGAAAAATTAATATGTGACTTGTTTTATTAGGATATATAAAATGTACTACAAAGTGGAAATATAATGCATGTATAAATAACTTTGATAAAGATGGAAAAGTGTTAATATAATACAGTAATCCCTATTTTTTTTTCTGTAACTACCATGGGATCTTTTACATTTACCTGAACTACCACCAGCTCAGGCAGATGGGACATACGTTTAGAATCTCATCCAACAGATGGAAGGAAGAAGGACTGATTTTGAGGGAGTCCCTTTTCAGCTAACTGTTATCTTGCTGTGTCTGCTAACAGATCTTTTTCTATGCTTTTACTTTCTGCTTCTGTATCACTCTTCAAAGAAATGCATTTCCAATCCACTGTATTTTTTATACCCTGTCTCATAACCCTTTTCATTTTTATCTAATCCTCTTAGCTTCGTATTTCATAAAGTCTGTCCATAATTTCCCTACATTAGGTTCCTATATTATGCTGTCACTCATTAGCTTGTATAAAAGCTGTTCATTTATCACAGACTGAAGTTTGGTTGGTTAGTCCTGAATAAATTGTGTGATGAAATGGTCTTTGATTAAATGACCCAGTACTTTTTAAAAATATATTTCTTCTTGTAATTGCCTTGAAAAAATGTCCTCCTCATTTGTATGTCATCTTTTCTAGGCCATTTTGAAACCAGACTTCTCTAATAATTTTAACATGGTTTGCAGTGATAAATAACCACCCCTACAAACGCTGCACTTTCCACCTTCATACACTATATTAATCATTGATCTGTTTCTTGGATGTCTCGGTGGTACAATGACTAGCATTACTTCCTCACAGCTCTTGCTTTTCCTGCTCAGATTTTGCCCAGGTTGCATTTTTGTGTACAGCTTGAATGTTTTCCCTATTTTCAGATGGGGTTTTAGATTGATGTTCATTTTCCCTTCAGCATCACAAAGACAACTTTATAATACTTGATCCTCCAAAATGACTGTATGTATGCATGAAGCATGCAAGTGTGGAGGTGCATTCTTCAATGGACATAGGCCCCATAAAGCATTAGTACTCTGCCTTACTTCCACTGAGTACCAGAATAGGTTCTGGTCCTCCCAAGACCTCAGGGAAATGGGTGATGCAGATGTTAGATATAGGATGTTCTTTTACTGGCAATTGTTTTGTGTTATGGGAAGCTGATCTAGTATAGATTTAAATATGCAAAGAAGGTTTAAGGGACTAACAGAGGATGTATTCTGTTCATAGATTTTAAGTGAAAATGAAGTAAAGAATTAACAGGGATTTATTATGGTCAATTGTATTTAAATATTCACATAGAGTAAAAAGACATAGGAAGATGAATGATTGGTCCTTTTCTTCAGACTTGAGTTAAACTTTTTCAGTGAAATTTGTATCCTACACAGCAGCTGTAAATGCTAAAGAATATGGTTTAATATGGTGTTACTTCTTTAAACCACTTTGGCTAAGTTAATATTTGAATATAATAAATCTACCGTTACTCCTTTAATCTTTTTTAGCTTAACTAAAACTGTAATAAAATAAGCTTCACCCAGAGCAAAAGGATAAAACTGAAATACAATGCCATATTTAACATCTCTCACTTCCATTTTTGTGCAACATATCAATAGATAAAGTCTTCATTTTTATAATATCATTGTGTAATTGGTTTTAAAATGTGTTACCACTTCTGCTTGTTCAGCCCATGACCAGTAAGCAGTGTCTTAAGGAGAAGAATACAAAGTCCTTGCAAGTTGTATTAGTAGACTGATTCCTATATTTTAAGTTAACATAAAATTCATTAAATTTCTCATTGAGCCCTGCACACATTCAGTATTTCCTTTACAATGCATTCCATTAGCATAAAAATACTAAACACAAAGGCCACTGTTTCTTTGTATCTATCTTTTTTTTCACAATTGTCATGCTTTCTTTCTTAAAACAAAGATTTCCTTTCATTTCATTTACTTCATCTTTTGACAACTTTGGCTTCCAGACTTTAAATCTCAGCAGTATTTTTAATTTTTTCTTTTCTTTTGTATATCTATGTCATATTATCCTCTTAAACTTCATAAACCATTGCTACAGTTTTCCTCATCTTGTGTTTCTTTTCCTTCATATAACTTTTTAGTTGCATCTTTCCCCGCAAATAAGTGGGGCATCCTTTCATTCTGCCTTTTCTTAACTTCTGCATCCTGCATCTCTACTAGCACCATCTCTGTGTAAGAGGAAGCCCACTGAATGTATATATATATATATATATATATATATATATATATATATATATATATATATATATCTATCTGTATATATATACATACACACACACACACACACACACACGCAAACACATTGAGTGTGTGTATCTCTATATATATATATATATATATCTATATATATATATATATATATATATATGAGTATATATATATATATATATATATATAAGTATATATATATATATATATATATATATATATATATATATATATATATATACATATATATACATATATATATATATATATATATCCAGATCTCTCTCTCTCTCTCTCTCTTTTTCCCTAAGCTATATGAGTTATATCCTGCAAGGATATAACAGCTGGCCAGCTACCAAAGTGCCTTCCGAGCCAAGTTGACTAAAAATACAGGTTTGGGTGTCAGGCTTTTTACAGCTTTCCTGCCACTGAAGAGTATGCTTCTCTGAGACTTTCGAGGATCAATGGTCGGATTGTGATGTTCCTTTGCTGGGCCTTCCCCTTTAGGGAAAATCCTTCATATTTAAAAAAACTGTGTGATAGCGAATAGTTTTTCTGTTCAGGAAAGTTATTTTAAAGCTAGGAGCGTGTGTATTAACAGACTGTCAAGAGACTGTACTGACGTTTAAATAGGAGTGCTTTTTTTCCTGTCAATTTCAAAGTATTTTTATGTAAAGTATTTAAAAAACATTTTTTCTATGGAGAAATTGTGTTTATTTTACTTTTTGGGGCTAACAAAATGTCTTAAACTGCTTTTTACTGTGTTTTCTGTGGAAAAACTGACCTTTAATATCTAAAATTTACTTGCATTTGCTGCCTGTTTTCCCTGGGAAAGAGGCACCATTTTCGTCTTGGCCATGGCACAGCACACTAGCAGTTTGCCTCACTGGCAGGTGGGTGACTCTGCTGTAGCCATTAGTTGTACCTCAGACTATTCATGTTTTATTCTAAAGCCCTGTGGAGTAGGACCTACAACCACTATGGACTGAGAGTTAACCACATCATCTGTGATTTTTGGGATCCCCTCGGTGTGTAAAGGAGATCCATTTTTGTCAGTTCTGGAAGAGGGACCGAGGAAGGCTAGACTTTCTTGCCAAAATGTTGTGCCCATCATTGAGGAAGCTTCTGCTGCCATTAATAACTCTATTGGCCCCACTTTTCCTGTCAAAAAGAAGCAGAAAGCTAATCATGTATCTATTCCTCTTCAAATTTCCTTAGGATCAATTTACTGTGTCTGGCTCAGGGTCTAATTCACTTTGGAGAAGGGGCAAGCTGTACATCAGCACTCTGACTGCAGAATGAATGATCTGCAGCAGGGTATTAATGTACAACTAATGCCTTCTGAAAAACGAGTCTGCCAGTTCAAGGCAGCATATCAAGCTGCAGTGGAGCTTGGACTGAACAAAGCTAACGGCCACCATTATTTTATGCTCTCTAAGCTGTTTATCAAATGTAAAATAATAAAGAAAAAAAATTAAAATAAAAAAGTGTGCATGTGTTTATGTCTGTGTGTGACAGTGTATGCATGTATGAGTGAGAGATCAATCGAGACGTTATGTTATACTCGCTAAGCAATGCTTTTGCTGTTTACCGAGTGTAAAATAAATGAATCTGAAAAAAGTGTGTGTTCATGTTTCTGTCTGCATGTGTGAGTGTTTCCGTTTATATGTGTGACTGAATGCCTGCATGAAAGCAGAACAGACACTGTGTGTGTGTATGTGTGTGTGTGTGTGTGTGTGTGTGTGTGTGTGTGTGTGTGTGTGTGTGTGTGTGTGTGTGTGTGAGAGAGAGAGAGAGAGAGAGAGAGAGAGAGTGAAGACTAAGAGCAATCCCTGGCAGCAACAGCATAAGTTAATCAGTTAAGAGGTTCCTGTACCGCTTGACCATACCTGTCAGCCTCTTTTCATAAGAAATCTGGACAGAACCACAAATAATGAAGGAAAAGCGACCAAAAATAAGGACATATTTTAAATATTGTTCTTATAAACTTAGAAAATTGCTGGAAAAACAGGGTTTTCATTAGCATGTGTTATCTGTAGTATATGAAGCCTGAACCTCAGATGCCTGTCATTATTTAATGACTTCAATCCCCAGTGATTTGCCAGAAAACTACATATTTTATGAGGGTGGGACCAACATATGAGCCAAAAATATGCAAATTCTGCACAGATCTGGACATTTGAAAGGTATGCTGTGTTGACTCTTAGCACAAAATATTTGGATAAACCTAAAATAAATGTGAGACAGATTTTCTGAAACAGATGTATGTGAGAGACTGAGTGAGAGTGACAGTAAAGACGTTTGCATACCTCTGCACCTTACAGCTGAAGAAATCTGGATAAAGCCTGAAAAAAGAGGAAACAAAGGCTCAAAAATAGTGAAAGGCTTTAATTACTGCTCTTATAAAATTAGAAATGTGCTTAATTAAAAGGATTTGTAGTAGTATGAATTTTCTGAAGAAAATAATAGTTTGAAACTCAAATGTATGCCTTTATTTAGTAATTTCATTCTCCAATGATTAGGAGTAAGGGACCAAAAAAAAAATAAAGGAAATGCCTGGAAATTCTTTTAAGTGTTATATTTTGGATGTAAAATGCTTCCTCCAACACCACTGACATATTACAGCAAGTTTGAAACATTAGGCAGAGGAACTATTTAACATCAAAAATATATAAAAAAAATAGTACTTAAAAAATAATTAAGTAAAGCACAACAATTTTACAGAGAGCCCATTCTCTAAGTGCAGTAATGCCTTCCAGGGTGTGTGTTAATGTGTAATTAATGCTCTTCCAAGAGTGTAGAGGCCCCAGGCATTAATTACACATTAACACACACCATGTCGGGCATTACTGCTTGCTTATTGATCCTTCTTATAAAATAGTTTCTGGTAAAACAAAGAGGGATACCTCTCTTCCTGAAGAGATTCAAGATTCTGAATTTAGACAGGAATATGAAGGGACAGATACTTACTTTTCTCCTCAAATTTTTGATTCAGACTCAAAGGAATGCTCAATTTCTGATTCTCCCTATTGGGTTTATATTTCTCCAAGACTAGTTTCAGAATGGCCTAGTGTTTTCAGTGAGAAAACACTGACATTTCTCAGTCCCTCTGAAAATACCCTTACCACTTTTGGTGCTATACTAGTCAACAGCATGGATCCTCACACGAGTCCAGCTACTTGTTCTGCAGCACCTAGATAGAAAAAAAAATCACTTACTAAGGAGTACTTGCTGTTTTTGTGGACTCAGTCTACACCTCAGCCGTTAGTGGGTGAACCTGCAGTCACATGTCTGGCTTCCTCCATTCTAGTCCTTTTAACCATTACTAACTGGGGCTCAAACACTTCCTTTTCAGCTATTATAGTGTCTAATATGGGTGTGGGAGAGCCATTTTCTGTAGCCAGAGCAAGAGACGATTTGGGCTGGGCAGACATGCCTTCTTATAGTTGATCCTCTTCTGCTGGAACTGATATTAAGAAAGAACAAAAAATGTAAACATTGTTCTTTTGATGAAGTTATTACTGTTAAAAATTATGCGTTTCTTATCTTGGCTAGGCAGGAATTACATACAGTAAATTGTAGAATGCAGAAGCCTTTACTGATGGGCATTTCCTGTAAAGTTATTTATGAGCAAACAGGGTATGATGGTTCTGATTTTGACATAGTAGGGATTCTTCTGCTTTTCAAGCCAAGATTGTGAGGAAAATTTTAATTCTTATCCTTCTATGGAGGATTTTCTTTTAGTTAGACCATTGCCAGGATGAATTAGATATTTTTATGGGAACAAATGGATATTCCCCCTGAAGTGAGAGATATCATTATATGTTATACATCAATATACCTCATTCCTCTCCCATCCCTGCTATACTATCAGCCCTGGAGGATGTGTTGAATGCAGCCTGAACATATCTTGGTACCCATCTGGCTGCAAAAGCTACTAATGCATTTCTTTTCTCTCACATTAAATCTGATTCAGCTGCCATGTGAACTGTGTCTCATGCTTGTAACAGGTTGGTCCTAACTATAAACCCTTCACCTGGTGAAAAAGAAGGTAAAATGTTGGACTTTATAGGTAAGATAATGTTTTCTTTATTAACTTTAGCCTTCAGAATTACTATAATATATGAGGAAATGTAATTGTTTCTACCCTTTTGTGTGGTATCTAAACATGCTTCAAAGTGTGTGTATGATTGTGCAGACACTGTGTCTAGGGTCACTAGTACTAATAAAGTGTTGAGACTATATAGTTGGGAACCTAGGCAAAAGTTTGCTGATGAGGTGAAGTCTAAAATGTTGGATTCAACTGGTGTTTGCTTCTTTTTCTACCTAGTCTCTCAAACAATACGATGAAACAGGGAAATTGATTCAGGGAGTTTGTAAGATCTTTTGTGTACCACAATTCAAATCTTATAGTCCTTCTTACACAAAAAGTGAAATAAATAAAAACAGTCTTTTTCTGGCAAACAAAATAGATAAAAGAAATAGCCAGAGGGCACAACAACAAAAACAGGGGTCTTTTCAAAAAAAAAAAAAAGGGAACAAACCAACTGTATATGCTGAATATTCTGCATTCCTTACCCTTCCCCTGGCCAGGATCTGTACAAATCCACCCCAAAAACTGGTTGTCAGAATTCCGCTTTGGCAAAAGATTGTTTTGGACCACAGGTGTTAAAAGCGATGTAGGTGAGTTGCAAATGGCTATAAATAGAAAATTTTCCTTTCAAGAGAGTACCTCCCACCCTCTGAACACAACAAATTTTTCATTTTTTTTCAGTATTTACACACCCATGGAATTATAGAACCAGTGCCTTTAGATCAAAGTGGCAAAGACCGTTGCTCCAGAATGCTTCTGGAATCCAAGAAAGAAGTAACTTTAGAGACCAATAGTAGATCTTTCATTTCTAAATCAGTATATGAAAGCTCCAATATTGATCTTACAAAACCTGTTGACCTTCATTCCTCACATGAGTTACTTGGTAACGCTAAACCTAAAAGATACTTGCTACTACATTCCCTTAGCCATAGGCTTCAGGACATTACCAAGGTTCTCTGTTTCTGGGTTACATTATCAGTTCTTAGCATTATCCTTTTGTTTATCTACAGCTCCATGGGTGTTTAGAAAATGTGTAGCCTCAGTCATGACTTGTTACAGACTGAATGGAATTCATATATTTTCTTATTTACATGACTTGCTTATCTTTACGGAGTCTTTATTCAGGTGTTGTCATTTAAGATAAAAATGCTGGGTCTATGTATTGCCTTATAGATTCTCCTATTCAAAAGGCCTTTTTAACAGAAGTTGATGAGGATTTTTTCTGGAATTTTTCTTGAGCTTCTAATTAGTCTCTGACTTCTGCAACAGAATTTCTATACATCCCAGGGTTCATGGCTTCTATCATTCTCATGATATCCCTTGCCAGATTACACTTGAGAAAGATGCATTGGTTTCTAAAAAAACACATGGGCGTAGCATTTGCATTCTCTGGGATATCAAATTCTGTTATGGGGTTTTATAAAAAGGGAACATGTTTTGATAGAGAATAAATTCAACTGAACCCAGTACTCCCCTTGGGTTTATATTACCTGATTGAAAGACATTTTCATCAAACACCTATTCATTGACACATAAACCGCGAACCCCCAAAACTCTGAATGGCCACTTCAGTTAATTTTTTCCCAGGGGAAGGAATTGCTTAGTGAACCAAACACCAAACAAAGTCTCAGACCCTATGAAGTGTGGGGGGGGGGGGGCTTCGTCCCCATACCCTACCCCCATGTGCAGGGCTGTGTCTCCCACAACCCCCCTAATTTAATATACCAACTCCAAGATCACACTACAGTGGAGAAAATGGCAAATTCCCAACGACAGCCAAGCGTTTTTTTCTCCCTGGGAGAAAATTCACCCAAATGGCTGTTTGGAGTTTAGGACTACATTGTTTATGTGTCGATGAATAGTCATTCTATGAAAATGCCTGTCAACAAGGTAATATAGACCCCTCCTCTTCACTCCTCAAAGCTCAAAAAAAAATCCATCACTACATTCTCATCATATTTTACTTGGAAGCAGTTTCCAGAGGAGTAAAAGTGCAGGGAAATGGAATCCTTCTTACAGACCAAAGCACAATGTTTTAAAGGAGATGTTGGCTATGATACATGTTTTGCAGTCTGTCCATCACATTTGGTCCCCAGGACCATTCCAAGTGATTACAAACAATATCTCAGTCATGAGGTATATAAACAGTCAGGGAAGCACATGGTTGTACCCCTCATGCTGGCTGGGATTAATCGTTAGTTTTTCAACATTCCCTAACCTTCCAAACATCTTACATTCTGTCAGAGTAAAACATAGTGACAGACAAGCTACAGGACCATGGTAGACTCTCATGAATGGACATGAGATGGGGATGGGGGAGTCTTCTAGGAAATGATCCAGGACCAGTTGTGGAGAGCATCTCAAATAAATCAGTTTGCCACCTTGAAATAATATAACTAAACAAGTTTTGTTCCAGGGCTCCTTTTAAGCATGCTTGAAAAATTGATGCAATTTCATTCCCTTGGAATAGAATGTTTCTTTATTCATTTCCACCCATTCCACTGACATCCAATGTAATTCCGAAGATTCAAAATGATACCGTAAAAATAATTATGGTGACCCACCCCCCTTGGCCCAAGCAATATTTGTTCTCCCTTATGTAACTGACCAAAGGAAATTACCGCAAGCTTCCTCACAGACTGTATCTTCTCCCACAAGACAGGTGGAGTTTAATACTTCCAAATATCAATCAGCTTCATCTGAATGTCTGTATGATTCAATTTTAGTACCTTTTAGGATGTACAGCAGGAACTAAAACAGGTAAGAAAGACTGCTGCTAGAAAATCATATATTGGTACATGGAAGCAATTTTCTAGTTGGTGTCTAACCAATAACTAGGAGTTCATCAGGGATTTGTACCATTGGTGCTCAAATGTTTATGTGAATTACTTTCCTCTGGCCTTGCTTAGCCCTCCAAAAAGGTTCATCTTGAGGCCATTTGAGCAAGTCTGCCCATGGATCCTGCTTTTTCTTCTCTGTTTTGTTCTGGAAAAGTTTCTGAAAGGAGTTTTACACCTGAGACCTCCTCATAAACAGGTTGGTAGTCCTTGACATCTCATCTATGTACTAGAGAAATTGACTATGTCACCTTTAGAACCTGCCAGTCAAGCTTATTTAAGGTCCTCAACTGGGATAACTGGGAACAAAAGTATCTGAGTTGCAAGCTCTCATTGTGGGTGAACCCTATCATAATTTCTGCAGGGATAGAGTCTCATTAAGAACAAATCCCCCATTCCAGCACAAAGTGGTTTCAGAGTTTACTTTGAATCAAGCCACCATTCTCGCAGTTTTCTACCCAGAACCTATAAACTAAGAAGAAAGAATTCTGCATTATCTGGATGTGCATAGACTGCTCAGGTACTGTCTTGACATAACTAAGCCCTTTAGAAAAACTGATTGGCTATATCTTTCTTATCAAGACATAAGCAAAGGACAACCTGTGCCTAAAAATACATTTTCCAGGTGGTTGTCCTCAGCTATTGTTTTTTGTTATCCCCACCCCATAGCAAATCAATTCCAGGCATTATCAATGCACATTCTACTAGAACCTTGTCTTCTTCAATGGCATATGGCTACATGTTCCCTGTACATACTTTTACAAAACATTACAAACTGGATTCCTTTATTAGGTACAGGTTCGACTTTGCTAGCATCATTTTCCAGGGGCTCTTTGATACCTAAACTTCCTCATCCCTGGTAGTGCAGACTTTGGTAATCAATCCATATAGCCTAATGGATACAGCATCACTGAGAATGATGAACATGGTGAAGGTAAGTTATACTTAGCCATAACAGTAGATGTTTGAATTTCTCACTGCTGCACTAGCCCCACCCACCCTCGATCCTCTACTCTTGTATATAATTGTACTTGGGATATAAAGAAAGGCTGTGTTTGTTTCTATTTTATATGGCTATTGTTATTATTATTAGTTGCCTTATTCGAGACTGTTAGGCTTGTTTCTCTTCTCATGGTATGAGCAAGAAAGTCCTGAAGAAAGTCTCAATCTGATTGTTGATGTCCCTTCTTGGGATTAGCCAATCAGCTGTCAGAGTGAAGGGGGGCAAAACATTTTGAAGCTGGCCAGTTGTTATTTTCTAAGCAGTAAAGTGATATACTGCACTGCAGCAGTGAGGAATTCGAAGATATAGGAATATAGTAGGTGTGTTAAATGTATATAAGTTCATAGGTAAGCACTAGGCTTGCTGTTCTTGTGGACCAATTTAAGCTTAACCATTTTCCTTTTTGTGCTCAAAATAACCTATCCTATTTGGTTATATATCAGTCTTACCCATCCCATGGTCAATAATTATATATTACCCCAATGAGAATAACTGTGATTATACCATAGATATTTTGAGGGGAACCTATGCATGGGATAAAGTATTTAGGAGCTGCCTATGTCCATTAGTAGTACAAGGAGCTGTCCTGGGGTAACGTTTCTGTTTCCCATCCGCAGATCTGAGTTGTGCTTGAATATGGACAGGGTTAACTTTGTTTTATATGGATGGAGAGTATTTTCCAAATAATGTTTGTGTGTGTAACCAATTTTACTGAATTCTAATGTTTCTGATGCAACAAGTGTATCTGTAGACCTTTTATCCCATGGCCTCCATTGAAAAGGGGCAGTTGTGCCCAATCAGACTAGCATGGTTAACAAATGCCAAAAAAGAAATAATGTAGTCTGTCTGCTCCTGTGAGCCACTCTTAATATAGTTTTTGTCTCTTCATATTTATATGATAACAGTGGAAATCAAATAAGGAGTTCTAAGATATCCCATATAGGAAAGAACAGTAGTGAAAGCATGGATTATTCAGTTGTTCAGAGACAGGGAAAAGAAAAAAGGGAGTAACTATGTGAAAGAATATGAAGGTCAATCCAAAAATTATTAAAGGTTGAACACAGAAATGTTTTATATTATGCCTCAAAATCAGGAAATTACTTTTCACTAATAGTGATCATGTATTAGTTTACTAGATTTAAATGTGTAAATTTAAATGCTATAGTGTTTTGTTTTCCAGAAGATGAATAATGAGTAGTGAGTTTTTTTCTTATAGGTTCATAGGTAAGTACTAGGCTAGCTGCCCTTCCAAGTCATTTTAAGAGTAGCCAATTTCCCTTTTCAGCTCAAATTAACTTATCCCATTTGGTTAGAGATTGGCCTTACCCATCCAATGGTCGATAATTATATATCACCCCTGTAAAATTATAGCTAAATTTATCAGCCAGTAGGTTTGCTTTATCTTCTGCCTCATTGTGGGTAATGCCAATCACAGATGGATCAACACATTGCTGTACTGTGCTTTTGAGGTTAAGATCATAACTAAGAAAATGCCATGTGATTGTCCTTGGCTTGGGTAGCTTTTTTAGCCTCATACTTGGTTTTGGTTGATTTTGTTAAGCTCCTTAGTTGTTTATTTCAATGACAAGGGCTGGAAAAATTCTTAATTTTGGTTAAAATTCAATTCCTTTTATTATAAAGCTTGTTGATATTATGGTTCCATCATGTGGGTTTGTTTCTGGGGTTTTCCCTGCACTTGTTCCTGCCAGGTACATCTGCATCAGTGCAGCTATTTGCATGCTGGTAGAGTGTGGTGATGGACATTTCTGTGTATTCAGTGGTGTTAACTGCATTTTATGGGGGATTTGAAACTTGCAAATGTATTACCTAGGAGGAGGCAGTTTGTTTTAAAGAAATTTCTAAAGGTACATTGGATGGAAGGGATCTCTGGTTGCAATTTTATTGTGGAGGAGACTGCTTTATGGTCAGACTTAACAAGTGATGAAGATGTGCAAAGGATTGTGCAATATGCTCCCATATTAGCAAAGACAAGAGTCAAGATGTTATTCTCTCAGTAGGTACTCTGAATAATGACAATAAGACATTTGTATTGACAAAATCCAGGAACCTCTGTACTTGCATATTAGTGGTAGTGTAAGTTTCCCAATCTATACTTGGATAGTTTAGATCACATAGGGAAATGGTATTGGGTTTAATACTGAATGATCCTAGTTCCTGTAGATAGGCATGGTAGCTTTCTTGTTTCATAGATGGAGTTATGTGGCTAGGTAGTGTATGGTACTGGATCTTTCTGATGGATGTTTAGGCATGAATAAGCTCTAGTGCATCAAGTTGCTTTACCAGTCTTAATGTGAGTCTCTTTTGGGTATAGATTCAGACACCTCTACCTTTCCCCCCTCTCACATAGTAGCTGGCCTACACATGTGGAAGCCAGAGTGCCCTCTGCCATTTTAAACCATGTCTCAGTCATTTCACATATGTCGATGTCTTCCAGGGTGAAAAAGGCTTGTAGGGAGTAGAGTTTCCTTTTTGAATTCCTAGCATTGATCAGTAACACCTTCATATTTTTCTGTTCTTGTTTTGTTATGTTGGTAGGTTTATCAGGTTAGAAGTGCCTAAAAAAGGCAAAATAGGAGTGGAAAATGCCTTTGTAAATAATTGAAACCCTAGAAGGGACAGATGAAGGCCATCCCCAGTGAAGCAGCATGGTCTGTCGATCATCCAAAAGGACCACTTAAGTATGTGTTCCAGTGAATGACTTATTGCAAAGGAAACCATAACTATTTGTAAAGTCCATTACTTTGTCTAATTGTAACTGTACTAGCTAGAAACCTGATGTGAATAAACTGCATTACCTATTTGTTCCTGACAAGACGTTAGCAGCTCCAACTTCCCTATATTCTCTCTTGTTCTCCTCTTCCTCACTCCTCACCCTTCTACTCCTTGTTCTTGATCCCCCCCTTGCCTTGCACGTTCCTCTGACTTTCTCTAATTTCTAAACTAGGCTCCCTCATATAGCCTTTTCCTTCCTGTGATTCTATCCTCTGCATTACCTGTGCCTCCCCCTAAAGCCTCACTGTTTGGGCTCTTACACTCCATTGCTACAGACTTTCTCTCTTTGCACTTTTTCACTACCTGTTAACCTCAGACCTTTGGGCTCTCTCCTGTTTCCCTAAAGCCTTCCTGCCTTTATCTTTCTCTCTCTCTGCTAACTCTAAGCTTTGCTTTCCGGTATCCCCTCCATCCTCCTCTTCCCAGCCAGTAGCAATATCTCTCTTACTGATTGTTTTCTTGGTCTTCCTGGTCCTGGGTGTTTGCCACGCTCCCTTTGCTCCCCTACCCTACCCCCATTCCCACCCACCCCATTACAATTTCTTTTATACCATCCTGTCCCTCCCTTTCCCCCTAACCATCCAATAGCTGTTAACTTCCTGTCCTAGATCTAACAACTGTGTACCCACTCGACCTGCCTTTCCCCTATAACCTGATACAACCTTTTTATACATAACCCCTTACTCCAAACGTCTTCTGTAATTAAGAACTCTATCATATTATTCTTCCCCAATATAAAAATGAAACATCTTATTATTTCTATCCCATTCCTATTTCTCCTCTCAACCCAAACCTCTTATTTCCACCACCCCTATCTAACACTACATTCCACAACCACCTGCAACTCTGCAAACTTCACAACATCCTCCTTTTGCTTCATTTCTCCTGCTTTATTTAACCTCCCTCTCACATGTGTACACAAACTACCCCAATTACACACAATTCTGCCTAACTCTAAATCTAAAACCAAACTCTGCAAACTACATTCACACTTCCCTCGACTCTCACTACCCACTACTAGCACACTGTTATCAGGAGATATACACCCCAACCCTGGCCCAAACTCCCCCCTCCCAGCCACCCACACCGCTCATCTTCAAACCCCCCTCCTTCATCAAACAAATCTCAACCTTCCCTGCCCACCACAACTGGATCATCCCCCTCCAAACACCTTGCCATATACTCTCTAACTATTCAAAGCCTAGCCAACAAGATCACTGACTTCCATGCCTGGATAACCCATACAACCCCTCACATCCTCATACTATCTGAAACCTGGCTTAAACAACATATCTCTGACAATGAAATTCTTCCACCAGGCTATAACATATATCGCTCAGATAGATATCCAAAAAAAGGAGGTGGAGTCACCATCCTCCATTCTAACAGCCTCAGTTTATCACCACTTCTCATAACAGTCCCCAACTTCCACCCAGCAGAACTTCCCTCATAAGAAAATAGCTATTGCTTCCATCTATATCCCTCCTGGAAACAATCTAAACACTCTTGAAAACATACTGTCCTAGTTTTCCCATAACATAACTTATGAAACCCTCATCTTGGGAGATGTCAACTTAGACTGGTCCAAACTGAAAACTGACTCTCCCGAAAATAGTATTAACTTACACGGCTTCCATCAACTCATATCGTCCCCCACCCGACTCCATAGAAATACATCTTGTAGCTCCATAATAGACTGGATACTTACCAACTGCCTCCACCATTACCACAACCCTATTACTCTACCAGACCAACTTAGTGATCATCTCCCCATCTCTGTCCTCATATTCAACACTCAACCCCCCAAACATCATCTATATTGGGACTGCCGTACACTCACCAATTTTAATCTAACACAATTCAACTCAAATCTATCTTCCATTGACTGGTCCTTCCTAAAAAATATCCCATTAGATGAGGCAGTTAGCAGCTTTAATAACATCTTCCTGAATACCTTTAACTCCCTTGCTCCTTCTAGAAGAATTCGAATAAAACCCAATCATGCCCCATGGCTCTCCAAACAAACTAAGTCCCTCATGCTCAACAGAGATAAAGCCTGGAAAGCCTGGACCAAAACCAAAGAATTATCCCACCTTCACCACTACAAGCACCTCAGAAACCTTACTAAGAAACAAGCCAATGCAGATAAAAAGTCCTACTACAACTCTGGCCAACTTACTTACAAAGCAAACCCTCAGAAATTCTGGACTACAATAAACAGAGTCCTGACCCCAGGCCATCCATCAACACCCAGCCCCTTCCCCAGCTACCCTTCTTAACAATCACTTTATCAATACTATTCAGTCACTTATCCCATCAAACTGTAAGACTACTCCCCTGTCTACCCCACTCAGCCTACCTGGCAATCCTCCATTCTCACTACATCATGTCTCCACCTCCTATGTAAGATTTCTTCTTTATAAACTCAAACCCTGTTCCTCCTCCACTGATAATCTACCACCTACCTTCCTCAAACTAGCTGCAGACTCCATAGCCTACCCAGTATCCATATTAATTAACAGATCTATACAAGAATCCACTGTCCACACTCTCTGGAAATCCTTTTTCACCATTCCTCTATACAAAGTTGGCAATTCTACTGACCCTTCTAATTACCGACCCATAGCCATCCTATCCCCCCTCTCTAAGATTCTTGAAAAATGTATTCACTCCCAACTACTCAACTACCTGCTTCAGCATAATCTCCTCATCCCCACCCAACATGGCTTCCGTCCTCACCACAGCACAACTACTGCCCTACTATCCTTTACCCATACCATTGCTGATGCCCTGGACAAAAATAAACTTCTATTCTGTCTCTTCCTTGACCTCTCAAAAGCCTTTGATACAGTCTCACATCCCCTATTGCTATCCAAACTTGATAATCTTAACGTATCTACTTCCACCCTTACCTGGTTCTCTAGCTACTTAACTCACAGGAAACAATCAGTAAGATGGCTCTCTTCCACATCTCCTTTTATACCTGTTCCAACAGGAGTTCCCCAGGGCTCCATCTTGGGACCCCTCCTCTTTAACATCTTCACTAATGACCTCCATACATCTTGTAAACAATCTTCCCTCATCCAATATGCTGACGATTCTACCCTCATATGTATCTCTGACAGCATATCTGAACTTAATACTCTTACCCAACAGACCTTCCTCTCTACTGAACAGTGACTAACCAATAGCCTACTGATCCTCAACCCCAAAAAGACCAAACTATTACTTTTTCTTCCCCACTCTCTCTCTTACCACAAAACCACCTTTACTATCACTTCTTCAAATAACACTACTATCAAACCTGAAACCCAAACTAAACTTCTAGGAGTCATTATCGATGATGAACTGAAGTTTAATACACACTTACTTCACAGTATAAAAAAGGCTCACCAGAAATTAGGTCTTCTATATCGTAACAAAAGATACCTAACATCCAATGCTAGACTATCCCTTGCCCAAGCTTTTCTCCTTCCCTCCCTTCTGTATGCTGCCCCTATATTTACCCATATCCAAACTACTACCTTAAACAAACTTCAACAAACATACCATAAGATAGCTAGATTTGTTACAAACTCACCATATAATGCACACCACTGCCTATCCCTTAACTCCCTACACTGGCTCGAATTTCCCCACTTATTGCAGCTATCTCAACTTCAAATGCTACACTGTCTTCTCTACAAACCTTCATTCTTCCCTACCCTCTCTTCTCTCATCTCAATCTATTCTCCTCCCCGTACTCTTCGTACCTCTAACCAACTACTGCTACAAACCCACCAATCCAAAAATACTATCGGCAAATACCTCTACAAATCCTCCATTGCCCAAACCTGGAACAAACTTCCCAGGGACATTTGTTCCATCATTCACCCATCCCACTTTAATGAAAAACTCAAGGCTCATCTACTAAAATCTAAAATCTGTCCTTGCCAAGCCCCAACTTGATAACTTTCCCCATAACCTATGTCATTCCACCCTTTTTTTCTTAACCTGTTTTTGACCATATCAAGCCTTTTTTTCTCCCCAAATCTCTGATACCTGCACTGACAAAACAAACCATTAATGTAAATATGTAAATATGAAACTACATTGCTACCCTGTAATATAATACAGGTATACTGCCTTTAATTTTCTACTTTGATTTGTCTAACATGTATATTGTGAAACCAATTTGTTCATATTCAACACTGTATAACTTTTGTCTCTTTTTTAAAGTATTATCATCTATTTGTGTAAACTGTGCTTGTAAAATACCTACTTAGTGATTGTATAACCTCTATTGTAAACTGCTGCATTTCTTGGAGCTTTTCTCCTCGGGTCTCCACTGAAAAGTGGTCCCAAGCCCAGTTGGACTAACCCGGTTAACAAATGTCAATAAATGTCAATTAATAAATAAATAAATAAATAATATCCTTCCAGGCTGACAGATATTGTACCCCTTTTGAACGATACCAAAAATAAAGCCAATTATTGATGCCAATTACTTTTTGCTCATATTGAGGCATCATTATTGGAGAAGCTAGAATGCCCTTCAATGCTGGGCTCATACCTGCCTTGGGCACATAGTGTGAGAGGTTCATCATGTCTCTGTTCATATAGTCCATGGATTACACCTCAAGTCATTCACACCAGTGTGAACTATGACAGAGTCATATTGGTACTTGTTGTTCAAAGACTTGAGTGCATGTATGTTCTGATGGATTCTGGCACCAGACAAGCAACTAACCACCACTCTTTTCTTGCTCAGCCTAGTAAAAGATACATCTGTATGCCTTACACTGGAGTCACCTATAACAAGAATGTTTGGTTTGGTCGATGCCTGCCTTACAGGCTTAGTATCTGTGACTTTGGAACTCCTTGTGTTATGTGAGGAGATAGGCTTAGCTTACTGAGTGTGCCTGTGTTGTGTTTTGGAGATCTTTCAGGTTTAGGCAAGTTATTGTTTAGAACCTCAGCATATGATGGATTATGTGTATTATGATGACCCTTGAGAGGTGTGATACGTGGTATACTACTGACACTGTTGCTGTATGATTTGCTGTGTGTGAGATTTTTGCCTTCGAGGATATTATATATTTACATCTCACACACACTGTTTTCTGCTGTTTGACTAATAGAAGATCATTAGACAGCATAATATGGTTCTTACTCTGTCTCAAGAGACCTGTCTCAATTAGGCTAACTAGAGAAGTTTTGGGGAAGCACTGGTCCATGATACCAATATGAATAACTGTGGGGGCAGGGGTAACTATAACGCCTTGGAGTTTGGTTTTATGATATCTTAGCATATTTTTCACAATATACTCAGCATCCCTCCTCAGCACATGTCCACACCAACGTAATCCTGCCTCTCTGGCTTTGTCTCCAAACCTTCCAACCTGGGCTGACCCTCTAATATACTTATTCCTGATCCTGTCCACCCTTGTCACACCCAGTGCAAATCTTAGCATCTTTAACTCTGCCACATCCTGCTCTAACTCCTGCCTTTTTGTCAATGCCACTGTCTCCAACCCATATAACATAGCTGGTCTCACTACCCTCTTGTAGACCTTCCCTTTCACTCTTACTGGTACTCGTCTGTCACAAATCACTCCTGAAACTCTTCTCCACCCACTTCATCCTGGCTGTACTCTCTTCTTCACCTCTATTCCACACTAATCATTACTTCGCCACCTCTACTCCTTGCATCCTCACCATTCCTCTATACTCAACGATTGTCCTAAATTGCAAAACACTTCACAACTTCACTAATAGTGAGCCATCAACACTGAGAATGCAACTTGTTTCTGCTCCTTGTAAGCCTTATACAATGCTTATCATCACTAACTAATGCTCATGATAATAGGTGAAGGTGCAAACACTGCATGACTAGTAAACTAAGAGCTTTGACCTAAGACTGAATTCTCAGATGTTAAGTTGTCAATCTCGCCTTCATTCTTGCTTGATGGGTTCGGAGCCAATCCTTGGCTCCGGCTCGGCACTTTGCTAAACTCGAGAGTCACTTTTACCAGCTCGAGGTAGCCCCATATCCCATGATGCAAGGCGGTAAGTATCCAGATCTCATTTGCCGCTTCGCTGATGAGGTCCTCCTTTTACCGGCTCCTGGTAAGTGTTTTATATTAAACTGTTTTTAGCCCCTTTTCACTTTTAAACTTAATATCTAACATTTTTAGTTTATATTAAGCACTTTTTTGACTAAAATTATCCTTCCTCCTTAATTTTTTTAGTCAGGCCTTCTTCCCTCCCACCCCCCCCCTGTCAGGGTGTGTGTGTGTGTTGAGGTGTTACTTTTTCAACTATAGTTTAGTTGTTTGTTTGGGACTGTGTGGTTCTGAGTTTGTCCACTATGTCCAAAGAGCAGAGGGTCTCAGGCTTTAAGAAGTGTGACTCGTGCTGTCAGAAGATGTCTCTGACAGACGGTCACACTTCTTGTTTATATTGCCTGGGACCTCTCCACCTGCAGGACTCCTGTGCGATTTGTCATTCCTTTAGCCAGAGAGTCCTGCAGGAGAGGAGAAATAAATTGATTTTAAGGGGTCTTCTTAAACCGGAGGGCTCTCCGGCTAAATCGGCTCCGAGCAAGACTTCAAAGTCTTCCAAGGCCCAGGCTTCTGTGTCCAAGCCTGCGGCCTCGGTTCCGACTCCTTCAGAGTCAAGATCGGCTCCGGCTGGAGCCGATCCTGGTTTGCAAAAACCTTCGGCACCGATGGCTATCGGTGCCGATACTGTTTCAGTCACATCGGTGTCGGCTCCGACTGGCTCCGACCACCATGTGGCTCAGGCTTCAGTGTCGGCGCCGACCGGCTCCGACACCATTACTGTTATGTCTGTATCGGCTCCGGCTGGAGCCGATGCATCGAGACTTTCTGTCAGAGCCGAAAAGTCCTCGGCTCCGACTGCATCTATGGTTTCTTCGGCTCCGATGGTTCCTTCGAGGAAGAGGTCCAGGTCCCCTTCCTTGGAACCGATACTCGGCTCGGCCTCACCTCTCCTCTCGAACGGAGCCATCGGAGCCGATCATCTAGGTCATCCAGGCTTTCTGACCATGATTTAGAGAGGGTGGTCAGTAGATTATTGAAATCACAGGCACTGGCCCAGATGCTGCATAGTCCGTCTCAACAGATGACTATTAGTCCACACCCTCTTGAAGTTCCTCCTTCGACTCTACCTCAGAGTTTGGAGCTGGAGTCTTCGGGGATAGTTTCTGCTATGGCTGAGGGGCGGATACCCCCCCCTTCTGCACCCTCGGCATCTACTCTTATCTCCTCTTCGGGACCTTCCTTAGAGGGATTCGGTGGTTGGGCTTCCCTGGTCTCCTCCGAGGGGGTGAGTGGCATCGGACCCTTGTCCGACCCCACTCTTCCCCTTGGAGCCTCGGCCTTGGTGAGCTCGGCTCCGACATCTGCCTCTGAGCCTTCCCTTTCGGTGGGCCCTGGAGTTCCAGTTTCTTCGGAACGGGTTCTCTCGGACCTCCCTGGGAGGGGGGCCTTCGAGGTGATGAAGAGTGTGCTGGCCACTGGGCTCAGCCAGCAGTCTATTCCCTTAGCTCCTCCCTCTACAGTGCCTGTCGATATCTCTGCCATCTCTCTTGCTCCCGGACCCAGAGATCCTCCGCCTCAGGTTTCCCCACTGGGAATAACCCCCTCTTCCGAGGATTCTCCTGATCAGTCAGGAGATCCTCCGCGCAAGAGGATTTGTAAGAGGAAACACCTAGACTCCCCTGAGTCTATCACTTCAGATATCGACTTAGATGAGTTGGAGGGATCCCTAAGATCCCCCTCTGAGGATGTCTCCTTTTCAGACATCCTAGAACTCCTAAAACAGAGGGGAAACTGGCCCTCCACAAATCCCTCTGAGGATGAGTCGATATACCTAGAGGTGTTTGGATCTCGGCCCTCCACCTCCTGGGTGTCTCCGCCTTTCGACCCCCTTATGGAGGTTATTGCTCGAAAGGCTTGGGCTGCTCCTGACTCTGTAGAGCCAGTTCCTATGAGGCCGTCTAAATTTATTACTGCCCCTTCAGAAAAGCAATTCCTTACGAAAGGTGTCCCTGCTGATGCCATGGTGGTGGCGGCTGCCACTAAGAAGGAACTTGCAGATCCTTCCATACCTGTCCATCCTCCTAATAAGGATTCTAGGACCATGGATAGGTATGGTAAGCGGATATTCTCTTCAGCGACCTTTGCTATGCGCTCGCTGAACTACTTATGTCACTTCACCAGACGCCAAAGGGACATCCTTAAGGAACTAGGTGAAGTAGTACAGGATCCCACAGCTGCAGGGGCTCAAGAAAAAATTGCTTCGCAGCTAGGAATCCTTAATTCTATTGCTAACTCCTCCATGCGACTGATATCATATGCAGCAGATGGAGCGAGTAGAGCCGCAGGTACAGGGGTGGCTCTTAGACGCCAAGCCTGGATGCGGCTCTGTAATTTTGCAGATCCCTTTAAGGCATCCTTCACAAATTCTCCCTTTGATGGGTCAGCTTTGTTTGGCCCTCAAGTGAAGGATACATTGACCAGGTGTGAACAGGACGGCAAGACTCTTTCTGCCGTAGGGGTCCGTTTTTCCACCCCTTCTAGACCTTACCCTAAAGGACAGAAGGGTGGAAAGATGTGGTTCCGCAAATCCCAAGGAGTCACGCCGGATACACGTGGTCAGTTTACCCCTAGAGGCAGAGGGGGTAATAATAACAGACGCCGCTCTAGAGGCAGAGGGGGTCCACAGAACCAGGGAAGCAGAGAGCCTCTCTCTGACAAGCCCTTTCAGCATCCCTGAGATGTTGCCCGACTGTCCATCCTTGGAGGCAGTCGGGGGAAGACTATCGCTGTACCCAGAAGCCTGGCATTCCCTCACTCAAGACAGATGGGTACAGTCGATCATATCCGAGGGTTACAAAATTCCTTTCGAGGAAAGTCCCTTCTCTCAGTCAAATTCCCTTCCAGATGTACCACCCGGTCTAAGGGAAGTTGCAGAGTTAGAAGTATTAAAACTTCTACAAAAAAGAGCCATTCAGCCAGTTACAGCAGACCATTCAGAGCCCGGAATCTACTCAAGATTCTTTTTGGTCCCCAAAAAGACGGGAGACTAGAGACCAATATTGGATCTCAGCAGACTCAACAAGTCTGTGAGAAAGACAAGATTTTGAATGGTCACACTTCAGTCAATTTTGCCCTTCCTAGAGAAGGACAACTGGATGTGCTCAATAGATCTTCAGGACGTGTACTATCACATAAAAATTCACAGACGCTCCAGAAGATTTCTCCGCTTTCGGCTGGGGTCCAGTCATTTCCAGTTCAGAGCCCTGCCCTTTGGTCTCACTACAGCCCCCAGAGTGTTCACCAAATGTATGGCAGTGGTCACGGCTCACCTGAGACGTCAAGGATTCCAGGTGTTTCCATATCTAGACGACTGGCTCCTTTCAGCCACCACCAGGCATCAACTTCTTCAAGCCAGGGATTACACAATAAATCTTTGCACTCAATTGGGAATTTCGATCAACTACGAAAAATCCTCCTTATTGCCCTGCCAGTCTATTACTTTCATAGGCGCAAACTTAAACACTGTTCGGATGTCAGCAACCCTCACAGACCAAAGAATCTCAGATATACAAAGTCACATGAGGATCATCCTAGCCAGCAAAATAGTACAAGCCAGAATGGTTCTAAAGGTGCTGGGCCTCATGGCTGCGGCCATTACCCTTCTTCCCCTGGCCCGCTTCTACATGCGCCTGCTTCAGTGGATGTTGTTCACTCAGTGGTCTTACCAACAACTTCCAATGCGTCACCAAATACTGGTGACACAGATTTGCAGGAATCATCTTTCATGGTGGATTACTTCTTCCCAGATTCACCAAGGCAGACCCTTTGTATCCCCGGCCCCGGTAGCCACTGTCACTACGGACGCCTCCCTGATCGGGTGGGGGGGTCATTATCAGGGCAGGATGGTTCATGGGACGTGGCAACCATTCGAATACCACCTGCACATAAATGTCCTAGAGATGAGAGCAGTGCTTTTAACGTTGCAAGCCCTCAATGACTTTCTTCCCTTGGGAACAATTGCAGTTCACACAGACAACATGTCAGTAGTATGGTATATCAACAAACAGGGCGGAACCAAGTCCTACCCCTTGTGTCGATAAGCTCTCAGACTTTGGCAATGGGCGATCTCCTCTCATCAGTTTCTGATAGCAATGCATATGCCTGGGAAAACCAACATTTTAGCGGACAGATTGAGCAGAGCTATTCTCATGCCTCACGAGTGGTCTCTCAAACAATCCATAGTGGAGGAGATTTTTCTAGAATGGGGCCGCCCATCTTGCGATCTTTTTTCTACTCCCCAAAACAGCAAATGCCCAGACTTCTTTTCTCTCTTCCCACTGCCAGGCCATCCCCCCAGAGACGCTCTAACCCAGGATTGGCCCCAGGGACTTCTTTATGCCTTTCCTCCTTTTCCGCTGATTCCACAAGTACTCCAGAAAGCCACCGTTTTGAGAGCCAAAATGATTCTCATTGCTCCCTATTGGCCTCGACAAATTTGGTTCCCGTTCCTCCATCGTCACCTTTTGGTGCAGCCGTGGCATCTGGACCCAGTACCAGACCTTCTGATTCACCAATCGGGTCAGCTGCACCGGTCCATCCCTTCTCTCAACCTCACAGCATGGTTGCTCCACTTCCTTCCTTAGCCAGGCTTCCTATGATCTCTAATCCTGTTAGAGACATCATAGTAGCTTCCCTAAAATCCTCTACTAGAAGGATTTATACCAGCAAATGGAAATGCTTTTCTTGTTGGGCAAAAGCTAAAAATATTGATCCTTTTACTGCTCCAGTCCAAGCAGTTCTGGATTTCTTAGCGGAAATCTTTCACGCGGGCTCTTCTTCTTCCACGGTCAAAGTTCAGTTGGCTGCTATCTCGAACTTTCATGTCGGGTTTGCAGATCACAACATTATGTCCCACAGGCTTTCTAGAGCCTTCTTAAAAGGAATCTTTCTCCTGAAACCTACAGTCAGGAGTCCTCCTCCTCAATGGGACCTAAATTTAGTGCTGACATCCTTGATCCTTCCTCCCTTCGAGCCAGCTGTTTCATGTTCCCTGAAATTTCTTTCATGGAAAACACTCTTCCTGGTTGCTATTACTTCGGCTAGGAGAGTGTCTGAACTTCATGCTCTCTCTGTTCGTCCCCCTTATTTGGTCTTCCACAAAGACAGGGTATCATTGAGAACTAATCCGACCTTTTTGCCTAAGGTCGCCTCAAAGAGTAATTTGAATCAGTCTATTGACCTTCCTGTATTTTTCCCAAATTACTCAGACAGATCGGAACAAAAATTACATTATCTTGATGTTCACCGCCAACTCAGATATTATTTGGACAGAACAAAACAATTCAGGAAATCCGATCAGCTCTTTATTTCTTATGCTGATAACAAAAAAGGCCTTCCCGTCTCAAAAGTGACCTTATCTAGATGGCTTTCTTCTGTCATCTCTGAAATCTATCAGCTCAGGGGAAAACAGCTGTGCTCGAAACCTAAAGCGCATTCAACCAGAAGCTTAGCCACTTCCACAGCCTTTCAGGCTAGACTTCCATTAGACACTATTTGTGCAGCAGCCACTTGGGCCACTCCTCATACCTTTGTTTCTCATTACAAATTGGATTTGGCCTCCAGGGACAGAGCCAGTTTTGGCTCTACAGTTCTCAAGAGTCTGTTCCATTGAGCCACCCAGGATAGAGGTGCTAGGGATGCGGTCCCATCAAGCAAGAATGAAGGCGAGATTGACAACTTAACATTGAGAAGTTATGTACCTACCATAACGTTCCATGTTAGTTGTCTTCTCTCGCCTTCTTTCTTGCGACCCTCCCTCCTTCCCCCTGGCCTGGACAGACCTTTTTCTCCCTTCATGGAAGAATGCTTCTTAAGACCATACAGTTCTGGTCTTCCTAACCCATCCTTCAGGCTTTTTCTCTGCCTTCTTTCTTCCTTTTGGGAAGTTTTTTATGCTAGGTGTTATTGCCTATAGACAACAAACGAGATCAGGGTACTTACCGCCTTGCATCATGGGATATGGGGCTGCCTCGAGCTTGTAAAAGTGACTCACGAGCTTAGCAAAGTGCCGAGTCGGAGCCGAGGATCAGCTCCGAACCCATCAAGCAAGAAAGAAGGCGAGAGAAGACAACTAACATGGAACGTTATGGTAGGTACATAACTTCTCATTCACCACCACAGTTCTTTTTCAGTTCATTACTTGCGGGTCCCAGCTGCTACTTCTTGTTAGTCAGCTAATGCTGTCTGAATCAAGCAGCAGTCATAACTCAGTAGACTATCACCTTAACTACAGGTGATGAAATAACTCAGCTGCTAAGCATTGTACTCTCTCTTTCTCTTTTTTTAATCCCTATGAATTTGATTTTAAAATAACTGTAAGAAAAATTTCCACCCTTGCTTAACACATCTGAGAGATAAATATTTAGTTCTTTCAGTAACTAAAATTAGTGGCAGCTTTAACTTGGAAGTGACAGGGTGATGCCATGTTTAGGCTGATTTCTGATGTCCACATAACAAAGTAACAGGATATGTTTATCTAACCTGAATCCTATTATTTTGCATTGTATGTACCTGCAATTGGATGGTGTTAGTTTAAATGTGTTGCTCATAGTTGTGATGCCCCACCACTGGCCCAGTAATCATGAAGCTTCAATCCTCACCACTGGCAACAGTGGGTGGCATACATTTGGAGAATGACAGGTACACACACAGTATTTCCTAATGCAGCTGCCTGCATCAAGTGCAATTTCCCTTAAGAGCACACAGAGACCACAGTCAGACTGGGGCTGGTTTCTCCCTCTTTCTCCAGATCCCCAGTAAGATTCCCCATTGGCACACCTATAGGGTTGATATCTCAGCTGACTGGCCAAGCCAAGACATTCAGCATCCTCTCTATCCAACCCGTTCTTCATGTCCCTGCCCAAGTATGTGACACACACACATACACACACACACACACACACACACACACACACACACACACACACACACACACACACACCTGAGAAAAGCCAGCACAGGTTTATGAGCTATGCCCCCTTCTGCCCAGACTATAAGGTAGCGTTATGACTGCCACCGGCCATCTCTTTATCAGCTACTTTAAGGCCCTTAACGATGGGTGTCCAATCTTACTGTGTAATGTTACTGTCAATATAAATGTTAGTTTGACCAACAGCAAGGCTATTAGGAGTGGCCCACAGTGTCGCCAAACAAATATGCAAGTACTCTCAGAACATAATTATGTCTCTACACAGATCAGCCGCAATGAAAGGTCTAAATATATTTAATAATAAATAAAAGAACGAGAAAATACTTAGTATATGCTTACAGTTACATCAGAGTTCAAAATCACAGGATATATTTAAAACAACATTACAGGACAGTCTCAAATAAATAAATAAAAACATCTATGCTAAGCTTTGCTATATTCCTGACTGTATCTAAGAGAATTACTGTACCTTAATAATTTACTTCAGAGCAAGCAAAGCAGATGTGGTGAGTGGGTCTTCCAGATAATGTTGTCAGGTCAAAGAAAAATACAGAATACTCAGTCTCTGTTAGATAGTTCTTAAATTAATATCTAAAATATTACTGCTGGGACAGCTTGCAGAATGACATTACTTCTTGTCATCTGACTCTATTCCAGGTAAAACCCCCACTGATGCAGCTGGTAGCATCTACCTGTGAAAATACATAGACAGGGCTTTTCTTAGATCTAAGACAGATCCGGGAAGTCATAAAACAGTAAAACACTTCCAAGACAATACAGTGAACCTCTGGTTCTAGACATTGTGTCTGTTACTACACTGAAACTGAAAGATAGCATCCTTTTATTACATAGCCATAAAGTAATTTAATTTCAGCTATTTTTCTGAAGTTAACCTCTGGTGTTCCAGATTCCACTGTTAAAATATATACAACTAAACAGTTACAAAAGTGCAGGTATATTTCAGTTCAAATCCAGTAGGGTACACTGTGGATGCATCCTTAAAATCAATACTTTTTAAAATACCTTTTCATCGCACACTTCTGTATCAGCAGTATGATATACACATAACATACAGTTGTAATATATTTGTAACACAACCATATGAATCATGTTGATATTCAAAAATGTTATATAATTATTTACAAAACGGTATCTCCTTTTGTGACATTAGTAACTGATTGCAGTGCTTTCCCAGTAGTCTGTAGTCATATGACTAGAGACTACTGGGAGCTACAGAGGCTTAAATCTTCTGAGAGGGTTTACTCTTGTAGATATGTATTTTTTATTTCTGTCAGGAAACCAAATGGGTAGTGATAACAGTAGAAACTGCCTACAGCAAAATATATTTATATTTTAAGTATATCATTTACTGTGATCAACATGGAGGTAGGTCAACCCAGTAAAAGCAATGTGATATACATTGGTCTGGGTAATACACACACACACACACACACACACACACACACACACACACACACACATATGTTTATATTATTTTATTTTGATTTTAGTTGATGTGGGAGTAGGGATTCCTATGGCAGCAAGAGGAAATCTATAACTTTGGCTTTTATTTCACCACTTCCAATGATTACACATCACAGAAGATGATTGCCAAAATTGGCTGCCTTTTGAGAGGAAGTCTCTGGATGAAAGCAAAGGATAGTTATGGTGACCATAGTAAAGTGATGAATGCTGTGGCTTGTTGAGGATGGGTAGGGATTGTCTATAAGAGAGCTACAAGTTGAAATGCAGTACTGTGATTGTTTTTCTTTCACCGTCATCACAACCTAAAATCAGAGGGTACAGAAAATGTATTTGTCTTTTAGGAGGAGGTAGAGAGGCAATGTACCTGTGAAAACACAGGGCAGTTATGTGACTGGGCAAGCCTAAGTGCAGTACACATATATGTAAGCAACATGTTGACATTCATTACTGAGGCTGCTGTGCCTTCCACTTTCTTTACAATCATACAATGCAAGTGTGCATATAAAGTAGATGCTTTCTTGTGGGAGCATGCTGTGTATAAATACAGAGAGCACACAAGTGATTACTGTCAAACAGTCACTGATATGGCAAGTTTAGGATGAGTGTATATATGTGTCCAGAAGAATAAGCTTGAAATATATTACTGTGGTCATTGTATGTTTCCCTTTCCTCACAATCAAGCATCAAATATGTATACAGACAGAGGATGCCTTTGGTGTAAGGGTGAGGAAGCATGTTGCACACGAAAGGGAACAGTCATTACATGATTATGGTGAAGTAAAAAATGATATGGCTTGCTGTCAGTGTTTGTGTGTAAAAGCAACAAGATGTAATATGTTACTGTGACTGTTATGATTTTAATTTTCTTCACAGTGAGAGAATGTGGATATCATTTTTTGAAGGACAGAGGATGTCTAAAGTTTATAGGATGACTACTGAATTTTAATTGATATGGATTGTTGAGAGACAGTATCTATCAAAGAACAATGTTGCCATTGTATTTATTTGATGACTGCAGATAAGTGGTGTACCCTGTCAGAATGGGTGCATTCTGCTGGGACAATGTGTATGGGTTTTGTACCAAAGTACTTTATTAGAAGTCCCTGTTTTTTGGGTGGGGGACACTGTCTTAAAGGAACTGTCATATGGCCACTTATATACTGTACAGCCAGTATATATAGCATTCATGAGACTTTTGTTGTCACAGTCTGGCATTGTACCCAACTTCCACCTATGAGCTGTGTGATTATTGCTTGAAAGCTTGGTGAAAATGAACAGAATATATCTGGTTTAAGTCCATATTAAACCAGATTAAAAAAAAAAATAGTTTCACCAGCCAAGGCTGCATTTCTTTTAATGTATATAGATTGAAGAATAAATTCCATATACTTACCGAGGCAGTATATGCCATATAGATCAGGCTAGAGATGTAGTAAAATCCTTGGGGATAAAATGGTATTTATGCATGCATTTTATACCCATGTATCTTAAAATTCCTTTGTTTTTTATTTGTAACAGCTTTGGGGAATTGGCATATGGCTGTTATACAGAGTTAAATCTAGCATTTCAGAGGGCTTTCATTGTCACAGTCTGGCACTATGTTTAGTTTCCACCTTGGAGCTGCTTTGCCTCTGCACAAAAAGCTTAGTAAAACCAATGTGCAGAATATATGTGTACTATGTTCTCATTATGTCAGAAGCAGCATTTTGTATACTTCATTAAAAAATATTTTTTCAAGTGTAAGATGTCATGATTATAATGATGCCATGTTTTATTTAGCTAAAGAGGTTGTCTCAAATTCAGCAGTGAGTTGCATAAAATTCCTGATGGAGATAGCAAATTTAACTGCATCATTTAGCTGATCACCCTGTTGTTACTGTGTTAATGAAAGGAGAAGTCAGATGTAAACTTTCTTATGTAGGCACCGGCTGCTTTATTACATATGACTTTTCATCTACAGTCTGACAGTTTGCATTTTACTTGGCTTCCATTGTTATTGTGCTAAATTTTTGTTTAGTAATCAAGATTATAATCATCATCATCAGCCCCCTTTTTCCCATTTTTCTACATGGGGTCAGGGTATCGTGTTAACTGTCACAACTCTCTCAATTCAGTGCCACACTCATGCCTTCTTCAACACTCATGCCTGACTGTCGCATAACTTCTTTCACATAATCCATCCACCTCTTTGCTAGATGTCCTTGCTTTCTCTTACCTTCTTCCTGTCTGTCTCAAATTTTCCTCAACAGACTGTCTTCTGCTTTTCTACACATGTACCCAAACCACCATAATCTGTTCTCTTTGATCTTTTCTGCAATTAGCTACTTTGGCTTCTGCTCTTACGCCCTCATTTTTTCATCTGTCCCACAGTGTGCATCCTACCACCTTTCTCAGGTACTTCATTTCCATCACCTCTAGCTTCTTCAACTGTTCTGCCTTTACTGCCCAGGTTTCTGTACCATACAGTAGTACTGGTCGCACCACTGTATTGTACACTTTACTTTTCAGCTTCTTTGGCATTCTTCTGTCATAGACTACACATGATACTCTATTCCAGTTGGCTGCAGCTCCTCTGATTCTAGCTTTGACCTCTTCATTCAGATTACCCTTCTCCTCAACTACCCCTCCAAGATACTTGAAGCTGTTTACCTGTTCCACTCTCTTCCCTTTTATGTATATTCTCAGCTTCTTCTGATTTCCCTAATTTGCTATCACCAGCGTCTTATCTGTGCTTAGTTTCATCCCATGTGCCTTCAGATTTGCATTCCATTCTCCTATCCTTTGCTGAAGTTCTAGCTCAGAGATTGCCTGTACAGCCACATTGTCTGCATACAGCAGCTTTGTTGATCTGTCCCCTCCAACCTGTTTGCTAATGTAGTCCATCACCAGTATGAACAGCAGTGGGCTCAGAGATGAACCCTGATGTACACCCACTCCCACTGGGAACCCCTCTATGAGGCCAAACACTGTTCATACTTGAGTCATTGGGTCCTTGTACATAGCCTGCACTAATTCTAAAAATGCTTCTGAGACTTCAAAGCACTGCAGCACTGCCCAGATCAGCTTTCTTGCGACCTTGTCATGTGCTTTCGCCAAGACTAGGAATGCCCAGTTGGACTCTCTCCTCATCTCTAACTTTTTCTCAAGTATCTGTCTCAGTACAAACATCAGGTCAGTTGTGCTGCAACCTGATCTGAATCCAAACTGCTCATCTCTCATCTTACATTCTTCTACTCTGTGTATCTGTTTATCAGTCACCTTCTCCAGAAGTTTCATGCAATATGATAGAAGTTTGATGCCTGTGTACTGCTCACAGTTGTGGATGTCCCCTTTGTTCTTGTACACTGGCATGAGTATGCTTATTCTTCAGTCATCTGGGATATGCCTTTCTCTCCACACTGCTATTAGTACCCTCAGGAGCCATTTCTTCCCAATCTCACCCAGCATCTTTATCATATCTGATTTGACCTCATCTGAGCCTGCTGCTTTCCCTGACCTCATCTTCCTTAGTGCTGTTCTTACTTCTTCTAGGGTGGGCTCCTCTTCTTCTCTCACCATAGGCTGTTTCTGGGGCAGTACAGCTTCTGTGGGGTATTCTTCATTCAGAAACTGCTGGAAATACTTCTTCCATCTGCCTTTGATGTCCTCTGGACTAGTGAGCAGGTTGTTGCTGGCATCCCTTATGAAGGGTGTCTGACTATCTTCTTTATCTTTCTGTCTTTGCCTTGAAACCTGATATCGTTTCTTTGTACCCCTTACTGAAGCACTTTCCATAAGTTGGTACAGTGCCTCTGATGCCCTATTGCAACTTCTTTCTTAGCATCTTTGTTAGCCAACCAGTAGTCCTTCCTAGCCTTGTCAGTCTTTTTTATCTCCCACTTCTTCCTGCACTCCTTCTTTCTTTTGATGACTTCCTGGATTTCTGCATTCCACCACCAGCTTTCCTTATGTATCTTATTTCCATACCTGGCTCGGCCACATATCTTTTCTGTAGTCCTAACACATGCTGTTTTTAGGCGCTGCCATTCTTCTTCAATGCCACCTATTTCCTCCTCTTCTTGGGGTGCTAGAGCCCTGAGTAATTCCTTGAACTGTTGTACTTTCTCTCCAGTCAACTTCCAGGTCTTTGGCCTGGTCTCTGTTGACCTTAGAGCTTTCTCTGACAACTGCTTGCAGCTGATTGTGGCAGAGTGGTTTATGCTGTGGGACAACTGTTTAACTGGGAATTACTTTGCAATCACGGATTCTACCCCAGTGCCTTTTTCTTACTAGGAGGAAGTCTACCCGAGTTGCATGTCGACTACTCTTGTATGTGATCTTGTGACAGTCTCTCTTTCTGAACCATGTGTTGGCTATTATCAAGCCATTTGGCAGACAGAAGTCTAGAATGTTTTCTCCTTCTTTATTCCTGTTACCCCAGCCATGTGGACCCAGGCAGTAGTCATATCTTGTTCTGTCTATCCCAATATGCGCATTTAAGTCACCCATTATCAACTCCAATTCATGTTTTCCTGCTTTATCTAGGAGACCCTGCAATTGCTGTCTGAATGCTCTCTTTTCCTAACTAGCACGACCCTGCTGTGGGGCATAGGCTGAGATTATGAAGACTGCCGTATCATTACACTGAAGTCTGACTGCCGTGAGTCTGTCATTAATTCTGATGATATCCTTTACAGCCTTCTGAAGCCTCTGTCACCACAATTCCTACACCATTTCTCGCCTACCCTCCACCTGAGTAGTAGACTCTGGATCCCAAGCCAAGTGGCTCTGCTGCACTGCCCTTTCATCTAATCTCTTGGATACATAGGATGTCCAGCCTCCTCTGTATCATCATGTCATCCATTTCCAAGCTGCGTCCTGTCAGTGAACCTACATTAAGTGTAGCAATTCTCAGTTCATGTTTGGCAGGTTGGTTAATTTTATGCCCAGCTTTCACTCAACAGAGCTATCCCAGGTAACCCAAGTTGGGCAACTAGACACTGGCCATCCAGTAGCTTATTGACCCAGGGCTGCTGGGCTTTATGGTGAAAACACACTGGCCAACAGGGGTACATATACCCCTCCAACCATTAGCAAGGGTCCCTGGTGTGGGTCAGAGTAGGCCAGGTGCTCAACCCACTTATCACCGGTAACTACCCATGCCCATTTTTGGTGACATTAGTCAACATGACAGAATCACCTAGAGCCATATTTTACAAGAGTATAAAATGGCCTAAAATGGTACTCTAATGAGTTGTCATTGTATCTGAGGTTAAAATTCTCAGTAATTCCAGTTGTTTTTATTTTGCAATGCACCTTAGCTAACATACCAAACATTTCAGCAAATGATTCATGGGTTCAGATGCAGTACTTAAGGAAACTCCTGTGGTTGGAATAGCAGTCTTATCTGTTTTTGTGCTTGATTATTCTTTTGTTACTCTCCAAAAGTTTCATAATGAAATATCAAAGGGAGACTGTGGTGTGGCCTTTTAAAGATAGGCTGTACATCAGTATGTTTAGACGTTTTGCTGCAGCCTGACATTTTGTACTTTACATGGTTTACATTCAAAGTGCTGTTTTGAATTTCAGCTCAGTGTGCAGAACACAGTAATAACCTGAAATATTTCTCTAGAGAATTCTCATTAAATCCAAATTAAAAACTCCTATATTTCTCCAGCAAATCTATATATAGTAGAGAGTCAATTATCCCAACTAATTGGGACCTAGGGTAGTTTGGATAATCAAATTGTTCGAATAATCAAACATATAACTGAACCGGATAAAAAACTTCTAAAAATGTTTTTGATGAACTTTAAACAAGAAAAATAAAACAAAATTTACTGTAAGTACAAAACTGTATAGTGTATTATTGTAGTGCAAGCTCAAAAACACGCACAAGTGACTACGTACAATGTTTATATATTCATATGTTATGATTTTTCCTACTGGAAAACTTTGGAAATCTGCATTCAGATAATTGATGTTTCAGGTAATTGACCTTTGGATAGACAAATCTCAGTGATGGCAAATCTTTTTTAGTTCGGAATGTCAAAAGCTCCTGGCACAAAATAATTCAGTGCACTTCACATGAGCAACAAATGCAAAAGCAGTGTTTTTAGTAACTCAGGTGTTGTTGATCACTGGCATCTCACCCAAAATGTTGTGGCATCTGTCACCTTTGACACGTGTGCCATAGGTTTGCCATCACTGTTCTACTGTGTGTGTGTGTGTGTGTGTGTGTGTATGTGTGTGTATATATATATATATATATATATATATATATATATATTTTTTTTTTTTTTTGGATACACACACACACACATGCTTTCCAGTTGTAGCATGCCATTGTCATTATGCCATACTTTCAGAATGCTAAAGCTGTGTGATCAGATTCAGAGTTGTATTCCAGGGGAATCTCTGAGGATGGAGTTGCTGGTTTAGCTGTGCTTTGTAACTGAACATTCAGTTGTTACATGAAAGTTTCTTAATGAAATCTAAAGGGGGATAGTAATATAGCATTTTAAAGACAGACACCCATGACTGTAGTGTATATGCCTTTACTGTGACAGTCTGACATTGAGCATTATATTCAGTTTTCATTTGCACAGTACACTGCATTCATCATTGACCCAAAATACTTCTTTACTGAGTTTTAATTATTTTTTTCAACATTCCATAGTTAACATGGTATAGCTTTGAGCAACTAACATTGTTCAGTAAAATTTAGCATTGCTTACTAAATCCCCTAAGGGTAGAATAGAAGTATTATTTCTAGCTGATCATTGTGGCATCAAAGTCTGAATGTTTTATAACAAAATCTCAAGGGTGGACAGAGATATGTCCTTTTACAGGTAGGTGCTAAATCAGTATTGTTAGAAGTGTTCACTGGCACAGAAGGAGATTTTACATATTACCCTGTGTATATTAGGAGCTATGTTTTGAACCTCTAATTGTGTGGAACACATTAATGGTCTAGAATACTCTACTTAGTTATCATTTTATCAGGGGGTAAAAGACATACACACACATATGCACACATATACACACACACACACACACACACACACACACACACACATATATGTGTGTGTGTGTGTGTGTGTGTGTGTGTGTGTGTATCTGTATACATACAGTATATTTACGTATTATATTTATATAATATATAAATGTATATAGGCAGAGAAATATATTTTTCATTTGTAAAATGTTGTGGCTAAATTTCTGTGCTTTTAAATTAAGTCTGTGGATTCAAATTCAGAGCTGTGCTGCATTGGAAACTTTGAGGATAGAATTACAGTTTGAGGTGTATATTGGAATCAACCAACCCCAGATGCTCAAGACACCCAATAATTAAATTTATAGTACTTTAATTAGTCCACAGCTTAGAGCTTTTATTCTTGCAATATAAAGAACTTCATCAGAACTAGCAAAACAAGCCTTAGTTCTTGTTTAGATGTCATTTATTTCTAATCACAAGATGCAAACTTACCAGTCAATAAGCAAACATGTATAAAAACTACATCAAAAAGTGAAATGTACCTAAGCTTAAAAGTATTTAAAAATATTTAAGAACAGCATATGCCTTAATATTAAATCCATATCATTGTATTAATACACAGTTGTCTCTTAAATAACAGTGGCGCTCAAATGGAAAATTCTGCTTATCGACACATGGGCATTAAGCCCTGGGGTTTGGGAAGTATTCAACAAAAGCTGCCAGTGCAGCTCCCTTGCTTCAAGGATATATCCCCCCCCCCCATCCAGTTTCTATAGTTTTTCTAAAATAAAAAAAGCACATTTTTTTTTAATTCACACATAACCTGAGTATCTATTTAGTGCATTAGTCACTTCATTTTTCTTGATTGCTTAAGCATGCTTGTATATTTTTGCACATAGCACTTGCTCAGTTCTTCCCATGTAAAACAAAGGGTAAGATAATCAAATGGCAAGGTAGACCAGTCCACTAGTGCCATAATTAAAGTTTCTTTTGCATGGGATTACCCTTGAATATGTTGCAGTGGTGGTGTTTACACTGTCAAGTATGTATCTACATTGTGAGCAACACCCACACTTTTTATGAATTAATTTACCTCATTTTGAGCCTTACCCCCAATACTGTGGTCCTCCAGTAAGGGTTTTAGATTGCAATAATTTTTGTACACATAGGTAGCATTGAGCCCCCGCCTATCAGTCAGGCCCAACAGGCCAAAACAGCAGATCAGTTCTTGTCAACAACTTTTTCTACCTCTCCAGTCCTTGGCTGAAAAGCCAGAACCTTGGCCCTTGATTGTCATCACACCACTTTTCACACCTGTAGGGTAATGGTACCTTAGACTGGTGCAAAGTGGGCACAAATGTAACCATTCTTTTTTTCTTTAATTTCATTGCTGATTTCATTCAGAAACCCTAAGATAACCCATCTCACTGAAAAAGTTTTTTTCAACAATTCAAGTTCCCTGAGAAATACCTCCTAATCCATCAGTAGTCTGGACAATCTAATTATTTGCCCCCTTAGCAAACTTCTCTTTTGCCAAATTGGATGGCAACTAGAGAAGTGTAAATAACTGAAAGTTTGTTTTCGGTAAATGTTGGATTCAGTTCTCCCATCTGTTAAATTTTGTGGAAACAAATTTGTCCAGATAATTAATTCCGCTGAAGCTCTTTTCACATGTAAATTAAAAGAAAAAAAATCTACTGTACTATTTATGTACAAGAAGAATTCTGGAAATCTTTCCACAGTACTGGTCCAAAAATATACATATTTTCAAGAAATGTCAGCTAAAGCTGGATTTGTAATAAATATTCATTGATGAAAATGTACTTTGTCTTCTAAACCCACATAATAATGTTAGCTATGGTGGAAGCTAAAGAAACCCTCATAGTCACACGTTTAGTTTGCTGAAATAATTCCCCTTCAAGATATAATTTGCTAAATGACAGTAATAACAAAGTTTGATAAAGATCTATCATGCATAATGGTACAATGAAACCATCTCATGCCAGTATAATTGGGAGAAGACTGAAAACAAATATGTCATGTCTATAGTCGACAACCAAACCTGATCATCAAAGGTCATATGTACCAGTTTGAGTAAAATCCCACAAATCCTTCTACATATGTGATTTATTCAAAGAAAAGTTTTTCAACTTATTCTCTACTAGCATAGCAAGAGGCTCTGTTTTAGAGCTTGAGAAAACCACAATTAGTCTAAGTGAGGTATTAAATTGATCTTTCTCAGTCTTGGGTATCCCAAACACCTGGAATAACAGTGTTACTGACTATTAGAAAGTTGAAAAGGCCAGAACCCAACTCAAATTCCAGGTTTAGTTCTTGTAGCTAATGGTCAGTCTTTCTGTAAGACAAGTTGAATTTATTTCTTGATACCTGTCCATATAAGAAACCATCACTGAAGTAGCCTAATATTCTTACAGAGTAGTTTTGACTGCTCATCAAAATCACCCCTCCACCCTTATCAGGCTTCATAATTTTAATGTCTCTTTCATTGGCAATGAAGTTCAATAAGGCACAATCTTCCATTGTCAGGTTGAAAAAAAAAACTCCTTCTGTTTGCACCCACCAAGTCTTGTTCACAAGTTTTGTCAAATGCAGCTAGGGTAAACAGAAGAGGTAGATTAAAGGTACTCAACTGTTTCAATGGACAATTTGTCCCGCCACCTTCTCTGTTAAGAAAAAATAAGCCCAAATTGAGCTTTCTTATAAAAAGTTTCAAGTCCAACAAAAGATCTGTTATGTTTAGTTTATCAGCAGGAACAAAGGTAAAACCTTTTTGCAAAAAAAAATAGACTAAAGTTAGAATTAATTTCAAGCTGGCTGAGATTGTATATTTTTAACCCATACAAAGTACCTAGTTCTAGGGTCTTTGTTGCCAGCCCTGCCTCTCCACACCTCTCATCCATTTCTGATTCCGGGCTATAGATACAGCCATTCAAAGACAGGCCCTGGTGACTTTAGTTAGTATGTCTGCTGTACTGTCACAGGCTGACATTGTATACTATGCATTATTTTCATTGTGGGTGTTATCCCAAACTTCTGTTCAGTGTGCTGTAAACAATAATGGCATAAAGCACTTGTTTACTGTGCTATCATGACATCAGAAGTAAAAATTCTACTTTTTTCTCCTGAATACAGAAGCTTTTCTGTCATGGACTTATGACCCCATCCCAGTTTAAACATATGTGCAGTAAACTGTATTACAGGAAGCTAAAATTGTGGATGTGACTTTTCATCTGGAGTCACCAGCTAAGTGCATTTTGCAGCTGAGGGCATAAAATACATTATTCAAGTTTGCTATAATACTTCATACAGTTAGACAAAAATGGTAATTTTGTGCTAGGCATCACAAGTAGTCTTATATACCCATCTAGGTTTTCAGTTCTTGCCCTTTTTTTCACAAAAAATAAAGTATATTTATATTTTTATGTAGAGTCATATCACTGGTATCTCCTTTTAAAGTAAGAATACAAAATAGTACTCTTTTTTTAAGAAAACATACTATTTTCTCCCATTTTTATTTGTTACAGCAAAATGCTCATATTTTATATGCACTAACATGCATTCAGAAGTTAGATTTTTTTTTTGCCTCTCCCTAAAAACTATTAGACTTTTCAAACCAAATGGAATTGGAAATATTGTACAGGTCTTGCTTTGACAATTTCAGAGACTATCTTAAAACAATAGAAAGATATTTTCCTTTGAAGTCTCTGAGGAATTCTTGCCAGACTAGCATTTATAAATTGACAGGATGCAACTTTAATAGAACAGTCAGACAAAAACAGATCTGTAGCTTGTAGTTCTCGTCAGAGTAAATTAAACCAAAGCTATAAAAAAACATAAATGTATCATGCTGGGAATTCATACCTAAATAAAATATGTGCTTTTGTATAAATGTGGTGGATTTTTGGTTTGTATATGTTGAGGTATAAAAGATGACATTAGCAGTTGCTGTTTTATTACATTTAAAGATGAAGCTGCTCCATTGTGTTTAAGGGTAAGATTCATGCTCTAATGGAGTTTATTGATAACTAAGACAGTGATATTGCTTGAAAGTTTCATGGATAAATATGTTGAACCATTTCTGAGATACCTACTTTTAAATACAAAGAACAGAACTGTCCCAAAGCAGCCAGTATTATGGAAATAGATCTTCTTAAAAGGCTCCACAGTTAGAGAGGTAACTATTATTTCATTATTATAGCTATTGTTTGTAAAACTAATGTTATACTACCAGAAACCCCATAATATACATTAGCAAAACAACACTAATTAGCAATAATTATTCAGTGGTGCAGGTGATAGCATTGTTGCCTAATAGCAAGAGGTTCTCTGTTTCGATTCTCAGCTGGGGTGGCTTCTGTATGGAGATTGCATGTCCTCCCTATGTTCACATGGGTTTCCTCTGGGTTTAGCCACTTTCCTTCCACATTCCAAAGACATGCAGTAGGTGGATTGGACACTCTAAATTGGCCATAGGTGCAAGTGTGTGGTATGGAAGAACAGCTGCAACAGGACTAGCCAACTGGAGGTGTGAAACTTGGCTCTAGAAGATTGCCACTGTTGAAGTCACACCCAAACTCCATGTGTAAAAATGTGAAAAAGGTGTTCTGGATGGATGGATTCAGTGAGTTGCAGCTTTTAGCCAGGTTGTGTAATTTAACTTTTAATGTGAGGAGGTACTGTAAAAAGGTATACAGATTGTAAAGCATTTTCTCATTTCTCTCAATGGATGGATTCAGTGAGTTGCAGCTTTTGGCCAGGTTGTGTAATTTTACTTTTAGTGTGAGGAAATACTGTGAAACGGTAGACAGATTGTAAAGCATCTTCTCAATCTTCTCATTTCTCTCAATGGATCCTTAAGCAGTTACATTTGGATGTTCTTCATATTGATCACTGCTGCAGTAGCCTTAGCCATAACGGTTATTTTCTAAATAGAATATAATAGCCATCCAGCTTCTAAACCATCAGAGCACATTCCATGTCCCTGACCCTTTAGTCAGCTTGAGCTGTGCTGAGCTGACTAAATAAATTTGGGCACCAAGATCTTTGGGGATTTCATGTTACCAAGAAGATGACTCCTCTGCAGGCTTTTGAGGATTAATGGTTGGCTGATACTGTATACATATAGTTATATGTATACGTTTATATATACATATATATATATATATATATATATATATATATATATATATATATATATATATATATATATATATATACACACACACACACACATCTATCTGTGTGTGTATATATATATATATATATATATATATATATATATATATATATATATAGATCTATGTTATATTAACAAATTACCATAACATCTAGTTGCAAAATGGCGAGAAGGAAACAATGAAAACTTTATATTCACAAATATCCAGATCATCATAAATTTTCATCTGGTAAGTAAACAATCAGTCAACTAAACTTAAAAAAAAAAAACAAATTGAAGCAAATAAAACCCACCGAAGACCCACACAAGTGGGGCGCTGCTCCCCCCCACCCCCCAACTAAATATACCAACTCTCAGATTGCACTACAGTGGAGAAAAGGGCAAAGTTCACAACATTTCATCTCGCCATTTTGCAACTCAGCATTTTGGCTTTTCCTTTTTGAGAATTTAAAGTAGATCCATATATATATATATATATATATATATATATATATATATATATATATATATATATACACACACACACACACACGCACACACACACACACACACACACACACCAACCAACTCCAAGGCTGTACAGCAGGGAGAAAAAGGGAGAAATCCTTAAACCCACAATCAACGTTCCTGCATCGTTAATTTTTTTGTGACACAAGAATTGTCAAAAACTGTCAGCCGATTCACAGTTCAACCAAAAAAACAGTCAAGAAGAAGAGCTGATTCCATATATATAAAGACTCACATGCTCACACACACACACACACACACACACACACACACACACACACACACACACACATGTATACAGAGAGAGAAAAATGCACACAAAAATTTAAATAATCTGTGGATTGTTGATGATTGCCAATCATACATACAGTCATATGCATGGATACACAAACACACACACAGTAAGAAATGTTTTATTATTTTAATATTTGCACAACTTGCTGCAGCCACTCAGATGTTTAAATCTAATTTTTTTTGTAATATGAAAGAGTACATAATAAAAATGTTTACTTTCCTAAGGTAGTTTGTTATGATATTTACTTTCCTAAGATATTTTTTACAATATGTCAGATATTAGTATTCTAGAAAGTCACAGTAAAGTAAATTACATCTTTTTCAAAAGACAATCAATACATTTTTGGTCACAGAATCTAGCTCATGCAAGTTCAAACCTGACCTACAGCTTGAATTGAGGAATGACTTCAGAGATTACAACTAATGTGTTAATCACAGAATCTTGTGTATACAAATGTAGACCCTCTGTGGAGTGTCAATGGTTGCATGTCTTAATATTGTTGTTTCTTTATTTTGACTTAAACCCTAAATGTCTGTGTTGCTGCTGCATTTTATTTGCCCCGTAAGGGTATCTTGTCAAGCATGACAAACAGTGATACATGTCTACATTTCTGTTTTAACAGGTGAACATGGTTATTGGCATTCTGGTTTTTAACAAACTTGTATCCAAAGATGGGATAACTGATAAGAAACTGAAGGAACGGGCAGGGTAGGCCTTATGAGTATGTTTAAATGAAGCAACATGATCAGTAACCAAGCACTTGAAAGAAGTATTTTCCCTGACCTCACCAACATTTTGTATGATGGGGAGGGAGGCTTGGCAGTACAGTATGTATCCACCACTAATAAATCTGTTATGTGTGTTTTTCTTTCATTTTTAAGATGATTCAGTGTTCAATATAGTTTGGGATGTTGCATTTCTGCTTTTGTATTTCTTAATAGATGACTAAATGTATGGCATACATTAATTACAGTTTCTTCATTCTCCAAATAAAAGTTTTTAAATCAGTTTCAAAATTCAGGTAGCTGAACTACACCGAATATCCAATATGAAAAGTGATATTAGATTTGTCAAGTATTAGCATAATAAGTAGATGCTTTCTGCAGTTTAAGAGGAAGTGGACCTTTGCAAGGCATATGTAGTCAGCAGAATATATTACTCAATTTTCAGTACGATGTATGTTTTTAAGGTATCACAAAAGTCTTCTGTACTGAAAAAATCATCAGGTGTGTCCTCCTAACTGTGTTGTTGTCTCGGGGTTTATGGTTGCAGCGTGTTCCTTTTCCTCAAGGGATTACAGGGAGACCCTTCTTGTTACATTAATTTAACAGTTAAAGCAGCCTATGAGCACACAACTCAGTAATCTGAAATAAATAAACGTGAATATTTAAGGAGAGGAAAACATCTATGATTAATCCATTTGGTAACTTACCTGTGTACAGTTCAAGTCTGTGTTGTCCATACAAAATTGGCAGCATGATGGATTGTCTTTTTTTCATTCTGGCCACTGCTGACTTCAGGTTCTTAGCTGGTCTTAGTTATTTCAGCCTCATCTGTTCTACGTACATCCCTGGTTTGTTTTTTTCTGTGTGATAATAGCCCATGTGGAGGAAATTCATAGTTTCAGAGGAGGTATGCATCATCACTACACCAGGGAGAGGAACAGGCAGTACTGGAGCCATTGCAGCACTGGCCTTTTTAATAGATTATGTCCCATAACCAGCAATCTGTCATATGTTTTTTTCCAAGAGGATGGATGCACAGGATAAGAGAGGCCATTCCTCCTGTACATGGTGATGGCACATCAAACTCAACTTCCTTGGGAGATATTATCTTTGTGAGTTCCTCAGTCTTCATGTGTGCCTCTTAACTTTATTTCTGCAGCTTTTTCTGCACCAACTGGAAGGACCACTGAAATACCTCACAAAGAGAATCCATAGCCTACAACACCTGCCCTGTGCAGACAGGCTCAAATCACTATCACTCTATTCGATATCGTACAGATTGCTCAGGGGTGATCTATGTCTCGCCTGCAAGGCAATGTCAGACCCTGCCCTACTAGAGATGCTCCTTATCCATAAGTTTAACTCCTCTTGCATTACCTGCTTGAAAGGCGTGAATCTAATATGTGACATCAACAAAACCTGCTGGAGAGACAAGTTTGTCTCCCAGAGGCTGCCCCATCTCTAGAATAGACTTCCCATACATCTCACACAGAGCACCTTGCTGACCCTCTTCAAGAGCAGCCTTGATGAGTGGAGGGGAAACCACACATTTGTCCCAGGGGTTCCACCTGTGTCCCTCATTGGCAGGGGCGGCAGGTGCTGACTGAGGTTTCTTTTTGGAGATAAACTCTTGGCTAGGCTTGTAAGGGCCCCAGGGCTATTAACCTAGTAACCTCCTATGAGTCTATGATTTAATACACACTTTCATCACCTGTTCTCCCAGAGATGGTTGACAAGAAAAATGTTTTCTTGTTCTCATGCTCCTTTGTCAGTTACTCCACCCAAGCTGCTAATCAAACTCAGGTTGTCTGGGTTGTAGCTAGGATTTCATCACTGTGCCATGGATTAGACAGGATTCTGTTAAATTGTTTTAGTTAACTGCATATATTGTGAAAAACTGTTAGACAGTCTTTCATTAGGAACATTTAGAACATAGTGATATCTTTTTTTAGCATCTGTTATCAGTAAATTACCTAAACCAGAATGTTCATAATGCACATTTATCTGATTATTGAAATAAGAATTTGTAGTAAGCGTAGAAATATTAAATGTTTCATCCATGTAATTTGTTACCTTTCACCACTCTGAAAATGTTACAAATTGCAATGCAAGTACAAGATGTTTTCTTGCTGTGTGTTGAAGAATGTGGATTATTATCCTGCATGTTGAGAATTCAAGGCTGAAGTCGCAACATATTTATTTTAATTCAAGATCTAGTATTGTCTGTTTTATCTAGTTCAGCTATGGGTTGTCACATCTGACCAGATCCAACCTTGGCACCACATCTGAACCTCTTTAATTACAGGGCTATAACTCCTCCCATACCCATAATTCCCTGAATTCCGTTTGAGTATCTCAGCTCTCTTTTGCCACCTGAAGTGTTCAGTTGCACTATCAAAAGCTCTTATGTTTGTATCCTTTTCAGTGATACTCTGGACATTAACGTATTCGTCTTTTCTTCTACTTCTCCACTTACAAGATAAATTCTTTCTATTATTCTGTTAGAGTTTGTAGAAACTTAGGATTTATAGATATTTAGGTTAGATAGTATAGAGTTAGAGTTTATCTATTTGTAGAGTTAGTATAGTTAAAGATTATATAGTTAAATGTGCTAAGCTTCCTTATATTAGGTATGTCATATTGTTTTTTATTAGGCTTTGTTATAGATACTCATAGTGATTCAGAGATAATAGTTCAGCCATAGGTTTGCTGTGTCTCTGTGTGTGTGTGTGTGTGTGTGTGTGTGTGTGTGTGTGTGTGTGTGTGTGTGTGTGTGTGTGTGTGTGTGTGTGTGTGTGTGTGTGTGTGTTTAGAGATGGCTGTCAAATCTTCAGTAGTCAAAGCTTCAAGAAGTGTACAGAGTGTGGACACAAGCTGCTGCCCCAAGACCCACACTCCTTGTCTGTTGATTGTTTAGGTACCACTCACTTTGACACATCATGTCAGGCTTGTTGTTCATTTCCTACACCTGGCAGACTCAAAACTTATAGCAAAGGGAGTCCTTCCTTCACAGAGAGGATCTGCCATGCTTTCTACTTCCTCTGCTGCCTCTTCACCCCGTACCAAGGATAAGAGGTGAAAGGAGAAGACAGACAAGGACAAAGATGGAGCTTGAGAAAACTAAGCTTGACAGAACAAAAGAGAGTCAAAGGAAAAGGAAAAATCAAACTCTGGGAAGTCCTGCAAGCATTCCCCAGATCTAACATTAGCTTGGCATTGGATCACAAGGTGCCAAAACATTTGGAGCCAACAGTTTCTCAACTCTGTACTTCTCCTGCTCGATCCAGTAGATTCTCCCCAGATCCAGTGAGGCCCACAGTGCATTCGCCTATCCTTCAGGAAAGAAGATACTCTAGACCATCATTGGTGGCATTGTAATCCCTGGCATCAAGAAGTCAGACTTAAAAAGGATGTTAACAGAAGGATTTAAAGTTCCTTCGGACACAAATACAGCTTGGGGTTCTTTTGGTGCCATCTCCTAGGAATGTAGTAATTGCTGAACCATCTATCCACTTGTATCTTTTCTAGAACCAGTTCACCCTTTGACACCAGTTGTCTCTGAACTGATTTGTCCCAGAACACCTTTGCCAGAGCTAGTAGGCCAAGTGACTTTGACTCTGATGTGTTCCCTTCCTTTTTCGGGTCTGACATGTTCGAATACGGAAGAGTCTCGGAGCCAAATTTATGGCAGCATAGCTACAGGAATGGTTCCACTATGAAGCTTTTGGAGCCATCTCTTCCCCTCAGTGTTTTGATGCTTGAAAGTTTGAAACTGAGATCTGACTCAGGGTCAAGGCCTCTCACTTCTGCAGTTTCCTTTCTGTCCAAGGAAAGGAGGGTGCCAGCATAAACTATGGCATTCTCAGCCGCTGAGGCCTTTGAATGGCTCCTTTCAATGTAGAGGGAAAAGGCATTTTCTTCCAGGTCATTTCCATCCCTGACTAGTTTCAAATCTGCTTCTCATCCTTTTGTCAGACAGGGACAGTTGGTTCTACAGGCTTCCCTGGCTACCTTCTATATAAGCTCCCAGTCTGCTTCAGAACCCTCTGATCCTCACCCATAGATGGTTTACAAAAAACATACATGCAGATGAAAATTCTTAGACTCTTCCCCAGAGACCATCAGTGAAGACATGGGCTTAGATGAAGGCAAAGGCTCCCCTAGATCTTCCTCTGAAGATGTGACTTTTGGTGAAATCCTTGAATTGTTGAAAACAGAGAGGGGGGTTGGTCCATGGATAGTCCTTCTCAAGATGAGTGTGTGTTCCTGGAAGCCTTTGCTTCCAGCTCATTCTCATCTTGGGTGGTGCCACCTGTTGATCCACTCTTTGATTTGATGGCCCAGTGGGCATGGAAGGACCCTGATGTGGTAGAGCCTATCCCTAAGAAACCCAACAGAATTGTAGTAGTGCCTGCAGAAAGAAAAAATTGGCTCAAAGATCCACCAGTGGATGCAGTGGTTGCAGTGGCAGCTGTAAAGAAGGAATTGTCTAAAGAAAGTTCCTTGGGCCATCCCCCTAATAGGGAATCTAGGGCTATGTACCATTTTGGGAAATGGACATGTGCTTCAGAAACCATTGCAGTCAGAGTGACCGCGGTGGTGCAGCAGTAGCATTGTCGCCTCACAGCAAGAGGTTCTCCCGTTCGATTCTCGGCTGGAGCGCCTTCTGTGTGGAGCCTACATCTCCTCCTCACAGTCGAGTGACATTCGAAAGACATGCGTGAATGGGCGTGCCTTCGTTGAAGGTTGGACATCGAGCTGGCACCTCAGCACTGTGAAAATCTACTGCCAATCATTAGCGGACTGGAGTTCCACTGTGGCGACCCCTAACCAGGAAAAGCCGAAAGAAGAAGAATAACAACTAGATTTCAGAGAGATTTGATTAAGATATCCATTTCTCTCTTTGGTATTCTCCCTGCGGATGTTCAGAAAACAGTGAACTCCCAGCTTTTCACTCTGTGATCTCTCTGCAGTGTGGTCATGCGTCTGCTTTCTAGTGCATCTGATTACATGGCATGGGCAGTAAGCACTAGTATGACCATTTGTTAGCATGCCTGGATCAATCTATGCAACTTTGTGGAAAACTTCAGGACATCTTTTATCAATGCCGCCTTTGAAGGGTACAGCCTCTTTAGACCTAAAGTAAAAGTAACACTGTCCAGGAGTCAACAGGATGGTAAGACTCTCTGTGGTAGGTATCTGCTTCTCCACACCCCAAAAATCTTTCTCTAGGAATCAACTGGCTGTGAGGAAGATGTGGTTCAGAAAGTCACATAGTTCTTACCAGGAATCTCCCGGTGGTAGACCCCTTCATGGCAGAGAAGGAGGTAACACTAGTGGACATTTCCCTAGAGGCAGAGATGGACAGCATAACTGGGTCTTTCATGGACCGTTTATGGAAAAGCCCTTTCAACACCCTCTGAAAGGTTTCCCAACTGCTGCCCTATGGACTCAGTCAGAGAGGTGCTTATCTCTGCAACCACAATCCTGGCGAATCATAACCACAGATTCTTGGGTAATAAACATAATTTCCAGAGGATATTATATACCATTTTCCCTTCCTTCTGTCAAAAAGAAGAAAGCTCCTGATGTTCCACCCAGTCAATGCAAACTCACAGAAGCAGAAGTTTCCAAACTGCTAGAAAAACAAGTCATCCAGCAGGTCTCCAAAGACCAGCGAGTATCCAGAGTCTCCTTAATGTTCTTTTTAGTACACAAGAAAACAGGATACCTCAGACCCATTTTGGACCTCAGTCATTTAAATCAGTATGTCAAGCAGACAAAATTACAGATGATCACACTTTCCATTTTGCCTCTACCGAGGAAGGAAAATTGGATGTACTTTATAGCTCTCAAGGATGCAAACTAGCATGTGAAGATAGAGAAGCATTCAAGAAGATTTCTCCATTTCCATCTGGGAGCCAGTCATTATCAGTTTAGAGCCCTGCCATTCAGTTTCACCACATCCCCTGGATGTTCAACAAGGTTATGGCAACATATGTGCACCTACTAAGGATCCAGGTTTTCCCATAGGTTGACAATTGTGTCTTCAGTGCTATGACCAACAACCTATTGTCACATGACTGGGACCTTCTGCTCTGTCTAATGCAGGATCAAGGCATCACTGTCAATCTGTCCACAAGCCAGCTACACCATCTCAACATGTAGAGTTTATCAGATCCAAATGGACACAAGTTTAAAAATGTCTGCCTTCCAAACTCCAGGGTGCTTTCCTTTGTGTCACTGCAACTCAATTTCTTCATCACCCCTGCCAACCAGCAAGATTAACTCTTCGCCTACTGGGCCTAATGGCTTCCATAATCCATGTGGTTCCATTAGCCAGATTTTACTTGCAGGTCCTTTAGTGGACTTTAATGGTACAATGGTCCCAAAAGTATCACCTGCTTCATGCCAAAATAAGGCTTACACAAATCTGCAAGCAATACATATCCTAGTAGATAACTTCTCACTCTGTGGTGAGCTGGCATTCATTCTTTATTTTCTCACCTGTAGCAGTAGTGACAATGGATGCTTCTGTTCTAAGGTGGGGGGGTGGTTATTTCGAAGGGAAGATCCTTGGCACTTGATCATATACAGAGATCAACCTTCACATCACCGTTCTGGAGATAAGAGCAGTTCTCCTAGCATTGCAGGCATTTCAGGACTCTCTCCCCAGAGGTGTGGTCCAAGTGCAGACAGGCAGTATGTTGTCCAGTACATCAACAAACAGGGAGGAACCTGCTCCTATCCAGTATGCTGAAAAGCCAAGAGAGTCTGTCAGTGGGCAATGTATTCACACATATCTTGGGGTCATCCAGTGTTCTGCTGAACAAGTTGAGCAGATCTATCTTGATGCTTCTCAAGAGATTCCATAGTCCAACAGTGACAACCTTGATTTTCAGTCACTGGGGCCAACCCTGCTGCAGCCCGTTTGCATTCTACCTAAACAATGTGTGCAGCAGTTACTATGCCCTGATCCCTCAGAAGGAACAATCACTAAGTTATGCTGTAGTCCACAGTTGGCCCCTAGGTTTCCTATGTGCTTTCCCCATTACCCTTAACAAACAAGATCGTACAGAAAGTGAGAATGTGCAAGGCCAAGATGATCTTATTTGTCACTTTCTAATCTTGTCAGACATGGTTTCCCTTCCTATGGCTTCTTCTAGTGCATCCACCATGGATACTAGATGACTTTCCATATCTGTTAACACACCTGGCTGGACTACCTCCTCTATATCAGAAAGCCATGATGTTAACCATTTGGTTCCTCCACTTATAACTTTAGCCAGAGACACCAGGCTTTATTAGTTGGTCATTTGGATCTGATCATTGTCCCAAACACAGACCACTATGAAAATATGCCACAGCAAATGGAAGAGATTTTCCATCTGGGCAACATCCGGGGGCTTAGATCCATTTTATTTTAGAATTCTTATCAGGACTTTTTCACAATGGGTCCATATACTCAACTATCAAAGTACAGATGGCAGCTATCTCTAGCTTCCATATTGGCCAGAAGAACAGTTCTATAGCATGTTTGAGAATTTCTAAAGCTTTCCTGAAATAAACCTTTGTTCTTCAGCACCCTGTCCGATATCCAGCACCTCTTGGGATATTACCATCATATTACAGGCACTGACTCAGCCTGTATTTCAGCCAGCAAAATCAGTAAACTTAAAATTCCCCTCTAGGAAAATGAATTTTCTGGTCTCAGTCATTTCAGCCAAATGGAATTCAGAGATGCAAGTAATTTCCTGCAAACCACCTTATTTGTTTTTTCACAAGGACAGGGTTTCCTTAAGGACTAATGCATCTTTCCTTCCTAAGGGGGCATCCACAGCTAATCTAATTCAGTCAATAACTGTACCAGTCTTTTTTCCAAGATTTGCAAACAAAGTTGAATACATGCTATTTATGCTGAGTGTTCATCCTCAGCTTAGGTTTTATCTCAATAGAGCTAAATCTTCCAGAAAGTTAGATCAATTGTTCATGGCATTCTCTAAGCCTAAATTGGGCAAAGCAGTGTCTGAAGTTACTCTTTCCAGATGGTTATCTGAATGAATTTCTTTCATGTGCAATGAAAAAGACTTGTCTCTATAATCTAAACCTAAGGCTTATTTCACAAGGGCAGTGGCCACTTCAACAGCCTTTGCCAGAAGATTACGTGTTGATATTTGTTCAGCAGCTATTTGGTTAACGGTTCATATATTTGTATCTCATTATAGACTGGCTGAAAAATCAAGATCACGTTCCTCCTTTGACTTCTCCATTCTCAGGAATATTCTTCCTTGATACTATCCGGGTCTGTATGCTTGGGAATCTGACCCATACTTGAATCAGATGAAAACAGACAGCATTAGATATAAAAGTTATGTACTTAACATAATGATAGATCCATGTTGTCTGATCTGCATCCAGTTCACCATCTCCCCCTCTCCCCCCCCCCATCAAATTGTCACAAATAGGACTAAAATGACCAAGTCGACTTTAGCGTTTTCTGTCTTTGAGTGTTCATTACTGCCATTTTTCTATCATGCATTCTGGAGCTGGCTTGGCCTGGGAATTAATTGATTAGCATATAATTATGTGGATCTACTCATGAATGTAATATTTTCTGGCACAAGCTTGATCTGAGGTAGTAAGGTGGAGTTCACAGAATTATGGATAGGTGAGATTCAGAGCCCTGCAGCCAAAGCGCTTCAGATTCAGTGCTGAGGTCAGACTTGGCCAGATCTGGCAACCCATAGTTGAAATGGATGAAAATCAGACAACATGCATCTATCATTATAGTAAATACATAACTTTTGATCTGATGTTGTCAGTTTTCATTCATTCTTTAACAACTGGGTTTGGATCCGACCCTCATATCCAACTCAGCCACTTTTTACAGCTCATGGCTACTGGAAGTCTCGAGCTCCTCCCTTACCCATGATGCGCTATTCCCCTAAGATACCTCAGATCTCATTTGCTGCCTTTGTGTACAGACGTGGCCACTGTGAGCTCTTCAGCATGAGTTAGTTAAGTGAATGAAATACTTACTTATATTTTTCTGCCCCCACCTTCTGCAAATTGCCTCCTGTTTATCCTCCCTTATCTTAAACTATTTTAGTGTATTTCTAAACTACCATTGTTGGCATTTTCCTTTCCCCTTCCAATTACTATAGTTGGTAATTTCATTTCTTCTTTCTTTATTTCTTTTTTACTTTATATATAAAAAAAGGTTTTTTTCTTTACTCTGTGTAGTAGATATCAAAGGTGTAAGCAGTGTGGGCACAAGATTGCACTTTCTGATGTGCACAATTTGTGTGTCTATTGTTTGGGCCCATCTCATTTAAAAGTTGATTGTGAGATCTGCAAAGTGTTTAATCCCCATGCTTTGGTAGACCACAAAAATAAACTTATTCTGAAAGGCCTTCTCTCTGTGACCTTCTCAGAATCACTCTCTGGGGCTTAACCCTCCAAGCCTGACAAAAAAGAACACAGAAAAAGGCCATCAGATCCGTCTGGATCCTGCAATCCATCTTCTGATCTGACCATGAAGCCTTCTTGCAAAGTTTCATAAAAAACGGATCTGAAGACTAAATCTTCAGATCTGTTGGTTTTGAATGTCCAATCTGCTTCATTGGATAAAATAGTCTGGGATCCAAAACTTTTACCTCGAACTAGGCATGCATTGTTTTTTAATCTGGTCCCTTCCTGAGTGGCATCCCCATTTTTTGGAGAGACACTGACATTCCAGGTCCCCTTCAGAGGCCTCATCCTGTCATGCTTCCAGGAACCTGACAGAAGCTGATGTGGATCAGATGATAAGGAAGTTTCTCTTGGCACACATTCAAATGGGAGTTCTCCCAGCTCCTACCCCTTTGGGTCTGGAGACCTTTACTAGTACTATACCGCCCATCTCAACTCCTTCTCCAATCTGACCTGTGGTTTCACAGCCCTTGGATCTGAGTCTTTCTGGACCATCTGTGTCAGATCTGAAGATTGTTGTATCTTTATCTCTGATACATTCTCTGAATGCACTGGCTTTTAGCATGTTGGAGCCAGACAACTTTTGGAGCAGAAGCATCGTTGTTGGATCCAAGGTGGTATAGTTGAATCCAACATTGTTGGAGCCATCTCTGCCCCTTGGAGTCTCAGTATTGGACATATCTGCCCCAACTTCTGCCTCTGGTGGACTGCCTTCTGGACAGAGGGAGCCAATGGTCCAGAAGCATGTCTTCTTGGCTCTGTCAGCTTCTTTCTTCTGGGAGTACTCTGCCTTTGAGGTGGTGGAGAGAGTGTTCTTTGTTTCTGGAGGATGGACAATTCCACCCCCCTCAGATCTTCCCTGTGGATCCCATATGTTTTTGTGCCTTGAGTCTCACCACTGTACATTCTACTCCACAGGGACAGCCAGTCCAAAGTATCCAGGTTACCCAATAAGATATACAGATTTCTACTGATACTTCTCTGGAACATCCCACCAAAGAAGTCCTTAGTAAGAGAAGGTGCAAAAGGAGGCAATTAGACTCACCTCAAGAGTTGGTCACTGAAGATACCAATTTTGGTGATGGAGAAAGGTTCTCAAGATCACTACCTGATGACATCTCATTTGGAGACATCCTGAAAATCCTCAAGCAAAAGGATGGTTGGTCTTCCAGTAACCCTTCCCAAGAGGAATTGATATTCCTGGAAGCCTTTGGATCTGGCCTGTCTACCTCCTAGGTGACTCCACCTGAAAATGAACTCATTCATTTGATCTCTAGGCTGGAATGGAAGGAACCCAACACTGTTGAGCCGATCTCTAAAAGGCCAGACAGGATCCCGGCACAACCAAAAGGAAAAGAGTTTTGGAGCAAGAGAGTACCAGTAAATGACATGGTTGGAGCAGTGGCCATGAATAAAGAACTTGCGGAACAGAGTTCTTCTGTCCATCCCCCTAACAAGGGCGTTAAGGACATTGGACAGATTTTGGACATGTGTATTTGCTTCAGCAACCTTTGCACTCAGGTAGCTGAATTGTTTGGCAGACTTCACTAGATTGCCAAGGGATTTGATTAAGGAACTCTCCAAATCCCTCTCTGGGACCAGTACTTCTGAGGCACAGAGCTCTGTTGCCTCAAAGTTGACTACCCTACAATCAATCACAAATTTGTCCATGAGACTCATTTCACATGCAGCTGAAGGTACTTCAAGTGTGGTGGGTTCAGCCATTTTCATTAGGAGGCATGCCTGGCTGCACTTGTGTGATTTTGTAGAACCCTTCAAATCCTCCTCCGTCAATGCACCCTTTGATGGAAGTTCTTTGTTTGGCCCAAGGTTAAAGACATGCTCTCCAGGTGTGAGCAGGATGGTAAGACCCTGTCTGCAGTGAGTGTATGTTTTTCAACCTCTCAATGATCCTTCTCGAGGAAACAGTGAGGTGGTTGAAAAATGTGGTTTAGAAAGTCCCAGGATCCTTTCCAAGATCCATTTGGAGATAGTTCCCCCAGAGGAGGCCCGCAGAATCAGGGGTCCAGAGATGCCTTCTCTGACAGACTCTGTCAATGCTCCTGGAAGGAGGCCCAATTGGCCAGCTCTGGAGGCAATTGGGGGTTGTCTGTCCCTCCTCCAGAGAATCTGGCTAGACATTACAAAAGATACATGGGTCAAAAGATTATTTCCAGAGGTTATATAATTCTCTTTTCCCCTACCCCCTCCTTCAACATTAAACAAAATTCCTGATGTTCCACCTAGTCAGGGGAAAGCTGCAGTTCTAGAAATAAAAAAATCTGCTAGAAAAAAAAGTCATCCAAGAGGTCCCCCCCAGACCAGATAGAATCTGGAACTTACTCATGATTATTTTTAGTCCCAAAGAAAACTGGGGACTGGAGACTAATTTTGGATCTCAACAATCTGAACAAATTGGTTCAGTATGCAAAGTTCTGGATGGTGATGGTTCAGTCCATTTTGCCTTCCTTGCACAGGGACGACTAGATATGCTAAGTAGATCTTCTGGATGCATTCTTTCACATAAAAATGAACAGGCGATCCATGAAATACCTACACTTCTGGCTGGGAACGAGTCATTACCAATTCAGAGCACTGACTTTTCATCTCACGACAGCTCCTAGGGTATTCACCAAATGCATGGGAGTAGTAGCAGCTGTGTTTCCATACTTGGACGACTGGCTCATAACCCCTCTGACCAGGCATTTTCTGATAAAAGCCTGAGACTATTTACTCTGGATTGCACTCATGTAGGAATTGCCATTCACCACAACAAATTTCAATTAGAACCATCTCAAGTATTAGAGTTCATAGAGACCTTGTTCAATATGGTATCAGGGTCAGCCTCCCTTCCCTTCTACAAGCCTTGGGGTCAATGTTTGCCATGATAGTTCTAGTTCCACTAGCAAGATACCATATGAGAATTCTTCAATGGACCTTAGGAACTCTGTTGTCCATTCTACATCGACCTATATCCACCAAGATCAGGATAACTTAGCAGTGCAAAAAGTGCCTCTTGTGGTTGATTTGATCAGATCAGATATTACACGGCAGTCCCTTCATTCATCCTCAGCCTGAAGCCGTGGTGACCATGGATGCTTCCTAAGTTTGTGCAGGGCACTTTTCTGGAAAGACAGTCCAAGGCACATGGCCCCCAAAGAGGGCAACATGCCTATCAATGTCCTGGAAATGACAACAGTGCTCCTAGTATTGCAGGCCTTTCAAGACTGTCTTCCTTTTGGGACTATTGTGATTCAAACAGACAGTATGCCAGTGGCATGGTACATCAACAAACAAGGAGGGACCAGATCTTATCCCTTGTGTCAAGAAGCTCTGAGAGTGTGGCAATGGGTGATCTCATCCAATTGATTTCTGATAGCAATGCACAGACTTGGGGAAATCCACTGTGATAACAGACAAGTTGAACAGATCCATTTTGTTACCTCACGAGTAGTCTCTCAACATGAGAGTTGCGTAAAAAATATTCCGCCAATGGGGGTCAACCTTGTTGCGACCTCTTTGCATCTCCCCTCAACAACAAGTGCAGCAGGTTCTTTGACCCAGATCCCCCCAATGAGGGATCACCAAGAAATGCCCTCCTTCTCGATTGGCCCCAGTGTTCTCTATGTGTAACCCCCAACCTCTTTAATCCCCAAATATTTCCAGAAACCACCTTGATAGAAGAGCAAAGTTATCCTCATTGCCATTATTGGCCTCATTAGATTAGATTCCCCTTTCTTTGGCCACATCTGGTTTACCTTACATGGATTTTGGATCCAGTTCCAGGCATCCTGTCTCACCCAACAGACATGATTCATCCAGAAATTTCAGGCTTAAAGCTGACCTCATGGTTTCTCCATTTCCAATGACAGCCAGACAACTTAGACTCACCTCCCCTGTCTGTCATATACTTTTATCTTCCTATAAAGCTTCCACTAGTAAGATTTACAGAAGTAAATGGAAAATATGTGTTTTTCTGAACACAGCAAAAGACATTCACCTTTTTTCAGCACCAATACAGAAAGTACTTGAGTTTTTGGCCACAATCTTTAATGAAGGGGCTAGTTCCTCAGCTGTTAAAGTAAAACTAGCTGTTATTTCTAATTTTCATATAGGACTTAAAAATTCCACCTTAGCTGCCTCAAAACCTTGTAAGGGGTACCCTTCTTCTGAGACCACCTTTTAAAGATCCAACTCCACCCTGGGATCTACATTTAGTATTACAAGCTTTAACTCCATCTCCGTTTAAACTAGCAAGTAAATGTGAACTGATGATTTTAACCTGGAAAACTATCTTTTTGGTAACTATAACCTCTGCTTGAAGACTTTCTGAACGTCAAGCCTCATCTTCTAAGCCTCCTTATTTAATATTCCATAGAGTTAAGGTAGCACTAAAAACAATCCTTCCCTTCTCCATAAGGTGGTGTCAGAATCCAACATCAATCAGTCCATTAATCTTCCAGTTCTCTTTACAGATTTCACAAACAAAGGTGAATACATGTTATATTTGTTGGCCGTTCATAGACAATTACATTTCTGCTTGCATATAACAAATAATTTCAGAAAAACAGATCAAGTGTTCATTCCTTTTGCGGAATCAAACTTAAGCAAGAAAGTTGCAAAAGTAGCTTTATCCAGATGGTTGACTGATTGCACATTCTTTGTTTATAACAAATTGGGCTTGTCCTTGTCAAAACCTTTGAGAGCACATTCAACCAGGTCCATGGCAACATCACCAGTATTTTTATTCAGGTCTTCCATGGATGATATCTGTGCGGCTGCAACTTGAGCTAATCTTCATGCCTTTATTACTCATTACAAATTGGATCTGGTCTTGAGGGGAAGAGCAGTCTTCGACTCAACAGTGCTCAGGAATATTCTTCCTTAGAGTACTCCCAGGGATTCAGGTATCTGGGGAGTCTGTCCCAATTGTTGAGAAATGAATGAAAATTGACAACATCAGTTAAAGAAATTATGTACTCACTATAACATTCCATCTTTGTTGTTCATTTTCATTCTTCCTCAACTCCCCTCCTGCCAACCAATGTTCTTTCTTTTGTTCTCCAGATATTGGCTTCTTACACTAGTGTTTTAATATTCCCATGAAGCTATAAGGCAAAAACAAGATATGAGGTATGTTAGGGGAATAGACCATTATGGTTAAGGGAGGATCTCGAGAGTTCCAGTAGCCACTAGTTGTAAAAAGTGGCCAAGTCAGATATGAAACCAGTTGTTGACTAAGAATGGAAATTGACAACACAGGGGGAATATTATGGTGATATTAACTTTTTTCTTTTAACCTTATTGTTAGGAGATAATGTCTGTGTTTACTCTGTTTCAGTAGGCTGACTATATGATGAAATATCAACATTTAACATTTAAGATCCCTAATTTGCTATGTAAATCCAGTGAGGATACAAGAATGTGAGATAAATATCTCTTATTCATTATTCAGTAAAAGTAACTGCCTTGCAGAATTACAACACCCCTACCAATAAAAACAACTTTTTATTGTGCTTGTGAGACCCAGCAGTACTATGATAGTCATATATTGCTGATAATGCTCATTGTATTAGCTGGAATAAATCCTTCTCATGCCGAAATATATCCCTTTATTCTAATTAGACAATATAAGCAAAATTCCTAACTCTTAACAAAATAAGCAAAAGAGAGAGGGTAAAAAAAAATAAAAACATGCAAATTACTTTGTGTAAGAAATTAGTCTGATGGTCTGTCACGCATCCGCTTGACAATAATGTACACAATAGCTTACAGATATGATTTCAAATGTTTTAGTATGTCATTTGAGTTTGCTTAAATTTTTTTTAAGCATTTAGAGAAAAATAATGATTAGCAAATCATCTAAACAGGCTGTAAAAAGGAAGGTATTGAAACATCATTCACCTGTATACACTGCTGCTTGCAGAAGTAATATAAAGGTTAATTATAGCTCCTTTGGAATTATTTTTCAATTGCATTTTTGTAGCAGTAGACCAGTTAATTAAAACATATTGCCTCAAAGTATACCTCAAGAAATTAAGTAATAGGAGCAGGTAGAAGAGGTTTTATTTTAATGGAAAGCTGCTATTGTACTCCAAGATTAAAACAAATATTTTATACCTTATCTGGGTCAATAAAGTGACACTGATGCAGGAAATAGTGAAGGGGGGTTACAACTCTCTGCATAGAGTATTTAAGGAGTTGCATTGGTGTTGTCCTTCTTACTATTTTTTTGTTTCAGAAACCAGTATTTTTGGTGAGGTAGGTTGTCAGAGTTTTATTTGCAGTAGCCAGCCCCAATACCATAGAGGAATAAAGCCATAGTTATTGATTGCTGTCCAGACAACCTGAATTCGATTAGCAGTACCTGACTGGGCTTGTCAGGGAAGGTGGAAATGAATGACACTGCTGGTTTACCTATCCTGTGGTGAGGGTGATGACTTTGGATCACTACTTGGGTTACACTTATCAGGAACACTAGACACTAGGTGTTGTACCCATGGAAGATGATTCTAGGAGTACACACATCATTGTGCATATCCACATAGCTGGGTGAGTTTACAGAGACAATCTCTCTGTGTCTGGCAGGCTCATTCAGCTATTATGAGGAAGGGAGTGCTGTTACAGGGTAGACTGCTTTGGTCCGTACTTTACTATTTGACTTTCACCACTGAGAAATGAATGGGCTGACTGGGTTACACATAGCCCAAGATTGCTCAGTCCTCATCTCCATAGAACAAGTGGACAGATTGGGTGAAGGAAGAAGAGCCATTGTGCAGGTCCTGCTGAACAAAAATGGAGGTTTAAGTGTGGCATCATGCCTTTTCAGACAAGCCTGTATGCATTTTGTTGGAAATGTAACAGTTTTATAACTCATTTAAAATTACTAAACCATATGAGGCATGTACAACTGGAAACAAGATGATTCAGGGCAAATTTTACATGCCTTAGAAGTTACCTACATCTTAGAGAGGGTAATTTTGAATAACTAAGTAAATTAACAGCCACCCACAGAAGCAAGTCAGACTTAATCATTGTATACAGTTTGAAATTTCCAAGTCAGTCTTCCAAAGACATGACTAGTATTCTAGATTATAGACTAAAAATGAACAGCCTTTGTGATTGATATGACTGCAGTACTACATTAACTTTATCAGGAAGTTGTATTGTTATTTCAGTATATACATCTTTGAGAAAATAACTGCAGGCCATATATGACAATAGCAGGACTCGTATCTAATTCTGCTTATATAGCTACTAGCACCATAAATCTTTTTCAAGACTCTGGCTTGTCATTCAGTGTGGTCTTCTGTATCTCAGCATGTTAATTAGTCCTTTTAACTTCATAAGGTATAAAATGTATGCAAATTAGAAGTATGCAATAACCATGCCCTTAACCAGTAGACCTGAGGTAATTTATAGTTTAGTCTGAGAAAGCCCAGATGCCTCAAAGCTTATTGCCACTGAGTTATTGAGAAATACTTGGCACTGTAACAGCAACTTAAATTATCCTAATTATGTCTAAATCACTTTTGAATATTTAGATCACTTTTTCTCTGAGTTTGTCCTGACAGGGGGTTGTTGCACAATTAGACTGAGGAATTCAGCAGATTGGAGTGAAAACATAGAGGTAAACTATATAATGTAAAAAAAAATGAGTCTGACGTGGAGGGGACATAGTGTCTGCCTTGCCTCTTCTTCTCTTTCAGTGGTGATTACATCTCTTCAGTTTTGAACAGCAGTGCAGTTTTCTGTTTAGATTTACAGTTCCTTGGAGTAAAATAGTCAAATAGAGAAAAATTATGTATTCAAAGGTATTTGAATTGTATATCTTCAAAATGCATTTCTAATGAAATTTTAGCATTGGCTAACAACATAATTTGTTATCAGTAGTGATGTCACAGAAACAAATAAATACATATTGCAGAATTAATTAATCCTTATATTTGTTTAAGAATATGGACTTAACTTGTTTTCATCTTAACAACCAGGCCCTACCTGTTGCATCATACGGGAGAATTCTACTTTCACATAGGGGGCCTTTTTAGAAAAACCTGTAATTCTTTCATCATACAGTGCTGGTTAGTGATCATGGGCTGGCATGCTTTCTCAATATGAAAACACATTGTTGTTGCAGATATGCTTGCTGTTTATTGTGTCTGCAAATATTTTTCTCTCTTTATTACAATTTTGTCTGCTTGGAAGTTAATTGTATAGAGTCAGTATTTTGTAAAATGTTGTCTAGTTTAAGCATGCGTTGAAGAGTATAACACTGGGAAAAAGCCTTTGCACAGATATGGTGGTCATGTCAGAAAGCAGCTGTGTTCCCCAGTATAAATATGTAATGACTGATTATTTCACAATTTTTGAACAAGATGGACTTTCATAATATTTATACAGAATAAATGTACTGAAGGTTCAACCAGGCAGCAATCCCAGTGTTTTAAACATCAGAAAATAATAACTGCAAACCACATAAAATGTCTTATCTGTTCTCCTGCAGTGTACAGTGTTAATCTCATAATGTCATGACAAGTTCAGACATATACATAAAGTGCTTGAATACTGCCAAATCTGAAAAGAATGCTGACAGACTTTAGATAGTACTGGGGAGGTTTAGTGGCAAGAATCCCCTAAAATGTAGCTCAAAGTTGTGTGTTCATACATAGCTCTAATGGATATAGAACCTTTGCATCTTGTTTTCTAGTCTAGGTACAATTTGCCTACAATCTGACTAAATGCATATCTTAATGCAGTTATGGCTTACTCCTCTTACAGTAGGATGTCTTAGTAAAGCTCACTGTCACAGGTTGTGTACACATTTTCCTACTATAATTACCCATTAACATGCTTATAGTATGTGCTACAGTGGTGCACTGGTTTGTGTTGCTGGCACCTGCTTGTTTAAGTCTCCTTTTTGGCTCCCAGCAATGGTGTCTTATTTGCAGACTCTGCATGACCTCTCTGCATCTGTGTGAATTTTTATTTCCATTTTTATGCCAGGGATGTGCTGTTAGGTAAACTGGTACTTTTTAAACTGCCCATAAGTGCGTTTATGTGTATCTGTGGGTGAATACTTCTGGTTGTCTTTCCTTCACCTATGGCATACCTGGAAAGTCTAGCTTATCCAGAGTCCATACAAGGATAAATATCATTCTGGAAAGTAAATGTATGCATTATAACCTTCCCTGGAAAAAGTACTTGCAGAACTGTTCTTGTAATATTACATTTAAGGTCAATGTTATAACTCTAATGCAGCCAGATTAAAAAAAAAAAAAAAACAAAAAAAAAAAAAACATGAAGTCCAACCATGGTTATACAAACATTACTGCAATCCAGTGCAAGTGAAATCAGTAAACTTTGCAGGCAACAACATCCACTGTAAAAAAATCCTGTAGTAGCGAGCTATTAGAGAATGGGCAAACTGCACATTAAACCTGATCGGAGAATGAACGTTCTCCAACAGGGTTTCAATATACAGATAATGCCCACTGAAAAACGAACCCATTAAGTCATGGCAACATATTAATTAAGCTGCCGTAATGCTCGGACTGTAAGAAAGCTAAAGGCCACCATTATTTTACTCTTGCTAAGCAGTGCTTTTGCTGTTTAGGGAGCATAAAATTAAAATAAGTAGATAATGTAAAAAAAGGCAAGTCTGTGTGTTTATGTTTCTGTCTCTGTGAGTGTATGCATGATTGCATGCATGAAAGTGAAGTGAGAGTGAGTGCGAATTCAAGCTGCAATTGCATACTTCATACTCTTAGCTCAATAAATCCAGACAAAGTCTAAAATAATGATGGGACAAAGACAATAAAATAGGGGCAACTTTTAAATATTGCACTTACAAAAATTTGAAAGTTGTAGAATAACAGCATTTGTTTTATTGTGCATTTTCTGAAGGAAGTGAAGTCTGAAACTCAAATATAAGTCATTATTTAGTGATTTCAACCCACAGTGACTTGCCAAACAAAAATCTTATGAGGAATAGACAAAAAAAAAAAAAAAATGAAGTAAAAATGAGGACATTTTGAAAAACTGGACAGTCAAGAGGTATGTAGGTATGAAACTTTTAATGGACGGCATTATTAATTGTGTTTAATCATTTTTGTTTTAAATGTACACTGCATCTAAATGTGTGTATGTGTGTGTGTTTGTGTGTGTATGCTTGTATGAGACAGAGAGAGAGAGTGTGTGTGTAGATATCAAATACTTACGTTTTAGATGTAAAATACTTTCTCCAACAACAGTTACATATACTGCAGCAAATTTGAAACATTAGGAGGATCTATTTTATATCAAAATATTTAAAAAATGCATATAGTAATTAAAAAATACAAAACAATTTAAAATATAGCCTGTTCTCTAAGTGCAATAATACCTCCCAGTGTGTGTGTTATTTTGTAAATAACTTTCTTCCAGGGGTGTTGAGGCCCTCTGCAGTGCCAAGTCTCAGAACACTCCTGGTTGTGTGTTATTTACACAAATACACATACCCTGTTGGGTATTATTACTTGCTTAATGCACTTATATGTTAATTAACCTGTTTATTATTTGTTATGGAAGTTGTTTTTATGTACCTCATTACACCCATAGTGCATGCTTAAGAAGCATTTCAGTCTTCTCTATTCAGTAAACTTTCTATGTAATAATTTTTGACATTTTATTATGGCAGAACAAATATTTTACCTGACTAATGTTCTTGGCTGTTGAAATTACTAGTATTAGTTTCCGACAGTACTAATTTAGTATGAACATGTCTTAAAAATCTGTGCTGCCTGCTGTGGTAGATTAGAAGAATAAAGCAAAGCCTGTGGATAGGTGACCTCAATTCAAGTAGCTGCATGGGAGCTTGACAGAGCAGACAAGGAGAACTGGCATGCTAGTGTGGGGAGGTGGGGGGGGTATGCACGTGGACCTTCTATCTTGGTCAGTCAGTGATTTTAAGAGGACAGGGCTCTGGCTGAGTCACACATGGAGGCATGCACAATATGCAACAGACCTCATTGCAAATGAACCTCCTGGGATTGTTCAGGCATGCTCTGTTGGTGATGATTAGGCAAAAGGCCCTCAGCCATACCTCTCAAGTGTACCTCATTACGAGGAACGTACCTCATTTGTGGTCTTAAAAAGTTCATGTTCCGCGAAGTTCCTCAAAGTTCCACATTGAAAGAGTCTGTCACACATTCAGTGTTAGGAATTTTTTTAAGTGAAATCCATGGTAAGTAGAAGTTAATCATATTAATTCATTAAAGGATCTTCCTTATGAGGAAAACCAGCATATTTTAACCATCCTATGACCTTCCTAGTTGAAGTTGTTAATAAGCCATTAGTATGTGTTCCACATTTTGCCCATTTGTCCCACATTATGAAGGTGAGTGTTCCTCATTTTGGAGATGGAAGGTTGAGAGCTGTGCGCCTCAGCAGAAGTCTGATATTCTCCAAAGAAGCCTTAATCTACTCACTGTCCTTGAATATGGGTCAGAATTAGTCTAGGGGAGGCTAAGTCTAGTTAAGTAGAGCCAGTGGATAGGGAAAAGCTCTGGGAACAACTGATAGTGAGCTTTGGGAAGCCAACAAGTGTGAAAAAAGCTTTGCTAATCAGATTTTGTTCTTTTGTTTTATGCTTAGTGTCTTGAAGGTTTATGCTCTTAAGTAATAAGTGAAGACAGTTATAAGATTAACCTTTATACTGAAATGTACTGTTTAATGAAATTCTGTATGAATACTACTACCTTGAATCTCCTCTGAAAAGAGTCCATTGGTCTAGTGAGACTAACCTTCTTAACAAAGTGCAAATAAATAAATAAATGTACTGTATTTAAATAAAAAAATACTTTAGTGTGACAGGCAGCGGCTGCTTTACTGGTTGGAGCATATCTCTCAACTGTACAGATTTTTGCAGAAAGTCCAGATTTTTGCCTTATATATTTGGTTTTTTCATAAAATTGTGGTTTTCTAGCAAATCATTGAAGATTTAAGTCAGAAAATAATGATGGATATTTGATTTCAGACTTCATACCCTGCAAAAAAAATCATGCTAATGCAAAACCTGTTATTCTACTTTCTAAGTTTGTAAAAGCAATATTTAAAAATGCCCCTATTTATGGGCCTATATCCCCCATTGTTTATCGTTTTGTCCAGATTTCTTACTCTATGAGGTTGAGAGGTATGGGTAGGAGAGTTGCTCATATGTAAGATGCATTACTGCATATCATTCCTGCTTTATCCTACAATAAATCTGTCCTGTCTATAAGTATTTAAACTGCCTCCTTCTGTCTCTCCTTAACTTTTAACCTTCTTTTTCTTTCCCTCTGCTTTACTACTTTTTTTCAAAAATAATCTTTAGCTATGTAAGCTCTCTCTGCTTATCTTCATTCTTTTCTTTCTTATGCCTTTTAACTCTTACTGTGTTTGTTACATTTTTCAGATATAAACATCAGTGTCAGATTTACCACAAGGCCTTCAGCATGGTGTTAATTCTTCCCACTGTATTGGCTGCTAGGTATACTTCCCTTTCTTTTCACTTCACAGGATGAAACTCAGGATCAAGTTATAACAGCCTTAATAATCTTTTAAAATGTGCTTACAACTGTAATAATCCTAGTTTCATAGGTAGGTACTAGGCTGTCTGCCCGAAGGCATTTATAAGCCTAGCCAAAATGTGTTGGCTTTAGCCGCCCCCTTAGAATAGTTCCCTGTGGCCCTGTCCAGCAGAGCCAATGAATTTATCCATGGGGTAAACTTTCTGTTTCCCATCCACTCATCAAGGTTTCTCTTGAAGAAGGTTAGCGAGGAGCTCTGCCTAATGTAGATTGGAATCTTGTTCCAGAGCATGGGAAGTCTCTGGGACAGGAATCTATCCCTCCAGCACGTCCTATTTATTGTTGTGGTGAGGTTTAGATCCCTAGAGTGTGTGGCTCGAGGGGATATGGTTTTCTTTAGGTGGAGCATGTCCATTAATTCTGGGTTGGACATGGCCTTGTATGTCAGGCAGAGATCACCTCTGAGTAGGCGGTATGCAACTGAGTACAGCTAGAGTTTCTTCAGTCGAGCTGCATAGGGCATCTGCTTGAGGCCAGTGATCCTCTTGGTGAGGTACTTCTGTGGTCTTTACAGTTGTTGCAGGTGTCTTGTAAGGTACATCCCAAATGCGGCATTGTACTCTATGATGGGTCTGATGAGTGATGTGTAGAGGGGCCTAATGACCTCTTTCGATCTGGATGCAAACCCTTTTGTAATTAGGGGGGCCACATAGAAGGATTTTCTAACCACTTTGGCAATGTGATTATCAAAGGAGAGGTTACTATCTGCTTGGGTCCCCAGATCCCTTCATTATGTCTTCTGTATTTAGGGGGCTACCGCCTATGTGGTAGTTTGTGGGTACTTTGTTTTTTCCAAAGGGGATGACTATGCACTTTTTGGCATTTAGCTTGAGGCCATGGTTTTGACACCAGGTATCTGTCTCAGTGAGACCCTTTTGGAGGATGTCTGTGTCAGCCGGAGAGTCAATTATAGCCCCTAATTTGCAGTCGTCTGCAAACTTTGTCAGCCATATTCCTCCTGTGCTTTCCGGTACCTCTGAGAACTATATGCTGAATAGGAGGGGTCCTAGGACTGAGCCCTGGGGAACACCACTTGCAACTGGTTTAGAGTCAGACCTAGCTCCTGCAACTTACCATGTGGGTTCTGTCCATGAGCCAGTTGGCAACCCATCTCGTGACGTAGGGGTTTATGTTCAGGCTGGTGAGCTTGTCTATAATACCTGCGTGGGGAATGGTGTTGAAGGCCTTTGCAAGGACTAGGTAGGTTGTGTGGACCACCTTTCCCTCGTCTATAGTCTTGGTACCTGTCTCAAAGAAGTCCACCAGGTTTAAGAGGCATGATCAGCCCTTACCAAAGCCGAACTGAGTAGGGTCCAGTGTTTGGAGTTTTCCAATGTCTCTGTTAATGAGATGCATGATGATGCGCTCCATAGCTTTGCAGACCAAGCTAGTCAGGCTTATAGGGTGATAGGTTCCGGGGTCCATTGTGGCTCCACCTTTGTGGAGTGGAATAACCGTTGCTGTGCGGCACTCTGTGGGCTCGTAGCCTGTGAAGAGGCTGAGTTTAAACAGTGTGTTTAGGTGAGGGGTTAGTTCATCTTTGAGCTCATGTAGAATGCAGCCTGGGACACCGTCCGGTCCCATTGATGCTGTGTTTTTGGTTTTGAAGAGGGCTGTTTTAACCTGAGTGTCTGTGATTTCAGGGGCACTACATTCTTCTGGTATAGTTATGGGCCCTTTTGGGGTGAGAGGAGGGTGAAGTTTGCACTGAACTTGTCTGCCAGGATGTTGGCTATATCGGTCGGTTCAGTGAATTTTGTGCCATTCTGCAATAACTCCGAGCAGATCTGAGAATTGCCACTTAGATTCTTGGCATAGCTAAAGAATGTCATGTGGTTATCTTTGGAGTCCAGGGCAATTTTTTTTCAAAGCTAGTCTTGGATGATTTTATGAGGGAACATAGTTTCTTGCTGATACTGATCAGGGATGTCTTCCCTTCTTGGGAATTTACTTTTTTCTGTACTAGTTTCCTCCTTCTATTGTATAGCTTGTTTATGGCAGGGGTCCACCAGACTAGATTCCTTTTCTTGGAGGAGTGAGTCTTGGTTGTGTTTGGGATAGCACAATCCATGCATTCTTGTAGGTGCCCATAGAGTGCATTAGTAAAGGATTTTGCAGCTTGGACATCATCATTCTTTAGCATGGGGGCTTTGAAACTTCCCACCTCGTTCTTAAGTAACGTGAAGTTTGCTTTTGAAGTTTTTCATGGTGGTTTCTTCGACCGGGAGTGGTGGCGGAATGTGGATATACAGAGTGATTAGTTTATGGTCAGATCAAACCAGTGAGGGGTTGACCTCTGGTGTGAAACACTGGTCGCCCATGTTGGTGATGACCAGGTCCAATATGTTGTCACCTCTGGTGGGGGTGTTGACCAGTTGATGCAGGGAATTTGAGCCTATAAAGTCTAGGAAATGTTGGGCAAGGGAGTTTGTACTTGAGTAGTTCTCCCAGTTAATGTTTGGGTAATTGAAATCACCCAATATCAGGGTGTTTGGTAGAACCTTTATGTTTCTCAGTGTTTCCAAGAATGCAGAGTGGGGGTCCTGGGACATGGTGGCTGATCTGTAGCAAGCTATAATTTGAATAGCAGTTTTACCCATTGTTAGTTGCACGTGGATGATCTCTGAAGCATTGTGCTGTGCCAGTAATTTGGAGGTGTGGGTATCCTTGATGAATATGGATACGCCCCCGCCTTTTGTATTTCGGTCCGGGTTTTGTGGCCGAAATGTATAGTATGAGTTTAAGCCTGGTAGTGCTGGGGTGCTCTCTGGAGCCTTAAACCAGGTTTCTGTTACTGCACATATATCAATTTTCTCCATACTGAGGAGTGCCTCGAGTGCATGCATTTTGAGGTTTAGACTTCTGGCATTGAGTAGCATTACCCTCAGTTTTTTGTTACTTGTGCTGTTTATGGCAGTGGGTTTGTCTTTTGAGCCTTGCCTAAAAAAGGCACTATGGGGGTGGCAAGAGCCTTGGCCAGTATTCAAAAGCCTAAGGGTGACAGGTGCAAGCCATCTCTAGTGAAGCAGCGTGGCTTGTCGAGCATGTCATCCCAGGCTGACAGACACTGGATCCCCTTTGAATGACACCAGAAGCTTAGCCAGTTGTTGAAATTGATAATTTTTTCTCTATACCATGGTATCCTTCTTGGTGAGGGCAGGATGCTACTCAGGGTCAGGGTCATACCGACTGCATAGGTTCATGTATTCATTCATTCATGCTGATTTTACACTGTATTCTTATACCTTCAGTAGGTGTGTTGGGTGTGTTAAGGCTAGGTACCATAAAACCAATATTACTTCCATTATTGACCCTGAGTTTTATGAAATCATACATAATTTGACTCTTTTCTAAGGCTTTGGTGAAGACATAGCACAATAAATCTGGATTTAGACCATACTGCAATACTTTCATAAGATGAAGGTACCTTATTTGACCCTTCAAAATTGTATACATAACTCTCACTTTCATCATCTACTGTACTTTGTTGACATTCACAACAGCATTGCTCCTAATATTTGTAATTATATCTTGCCTGTTCCAAATAAGATATATGTGCAGAGAATCAAGAATAAAATTATTGCATATCGTTGTGAGGAATTATATATCAGAAGAGAATAACTACAGTCCCATGTAGAATCATATTTTCCCCAGAGAAAATGACATCTGAAAGACTGCAATGGTTCATGTATTCATAGGTTGTTGCTGCATGTGTGGCACAGAAGACAGTTGAGCCTAGCCCACTTTCTGAATTGCCCAAATACACTTTCTGTTTAAGTAACTTACTTAGATTCTCACAGTAGGCAAAAGGAGAATGAGGTGATCTAACCCTGGACAAAAGAAAGCAGCTTTTTAAAAGCTTATCGTCTTAAGCCTCTGTTCTGATAAGACAAGTTTTGCAAGATCATTCCCAGGAAATCATTCCAGTGAAAACTACTTTAATTGAGCCTGACTTTACCCTTTTCCCCACTGTTATGTGGCTTTGGAGTTAATAGCTGTATGTTAGGAGCTATGGGGGGGGGGGCTATCTTGCGTGGGGGTTGAGAGAGCTTGCCCCCAACAACAAAAAAAAAAACAACCAACCAACCAAAAAACTTTAGTCATGGTCCTTAGAAAGCAGTTTACACAGAAACAGTTTTAAGGGAATGGGATTCACTGAAACTGGCTTTTGTTGAGTTAATGTGCATCATTTGCTGATATACTCTGCATATGAGGGTCTAGATTCCAAATTTAAGTTTATTATATTAAGATAGTACTCATGGCTATGACTTTAGTTAAGGGACAGGTCATATTACCACACAGGTCAAAGAATCATTTATAATACTAATCCCATGTAGTTGGTGTAAACGGTTAGATGAGAGCCCTTAATTGTTAATATTAGAGAGGTGACTAGCAATTATTTACGAGCTGGCTGTGTCTAACCACTTATGATTTTTTTTCTTACATGTACTGGCTGATAATTCCATTCAGTAGTTAACCATTTATGGATGAGCTTAATGTTGACTGAAGAATAAACTCTAGATGTGAAGTTGTTCAATCTCGCCGTTTGTTCTTACGCATGGGTTTGGAGCCGATCCATCGGCTCCAAGTCAGCCGCTTTCCAAGCTCAAGATCTTTGAGTAGCTCAAGGCACAGTCCCTATCCCATGATGCTCTCTGACTAACCTCCAGATCTAGTTTGCCGCTGCAATGGATCACACGATCTTCAGAGAAGCTCGGGCCAGTAAACCTTTTTTTCTTGTCTTTGGACAAAATTTTCAATTTTTTTTCTGCATAGTTAGTTAGAGTAGTTAGTTTTATATATATATATATATATATATATATATATATATATATATATATATATATATATATTAGATGTTTTTGGTGTATATAGCCTATTGCGTGTTTATATATATTTATATTTTTAGAACTTGGAGCAGTTGCTCTTGGGCCTTTGGCCGTTGTTTTAGTTTAATATTGTGTGCTACCTTTTCATTTTAGTTAGCAGGGCTCTGTTGACTTGTGTTCCATATCCCTTACTCTTAGATAGTGTGTGTTTTTTGATATAGATATTTAGACCTATAGATAGATAGATATTGTTGTTCTGTGGATTGCATTTAGTATGATGTACTTTTTCTTACTGTACCTTTAGTGTTTCTCTTTATCAGGGATCTGATAATAGGGGTTCTTGCTATTATGTCTGATTAGAAGCAGAAATCAGGTTTTAAGAGGTGTAGCTGTGGGCAAAAAATGTCCATTGCAGATAATCATGTTTCCTGTGTGTATTGCTTGGGGCCAGTACATTTACAAGAGGATTGCTCTGTCTGCCACTCCTTCAGTGGCAGAGTTCTATTATAGAGGCAAAGGAAGTTGGTTGATAGAGGGCTGTTGAAGCCAGACTTCCAGGAAGTATTGGACAAGGCTGACCAGACCTCCAAGTCTTCGAAGGGGGTCGAAGTCTTCAAAGGTGTCCTCGGAACCCAGGTCCTCAGTTCCAAGCACCTCTGTGAAGGTGTGGTCGCCGGCTCCTCAGTCTTCAGAGTCGTGCACCAAACTGATATCTCGGAGCCAAACCCCAGTGCTGGAGCCAGTGTCAGAGGTTTTATAGTCTCTGATCCTTAGGTTGGTGGCTTCTTCAGCTTCTTCAGCTCCTTCGACCCATTCTTCGGGGACCCTTTTGGACATCGATGTAGACCGTGTGGTGCAGAGGCTCTTAGAGAACCTTGTTTTGGCCAAATTACTCTCTGCTTACTTCTCCTCCAAGGCTAGCCGAGCCTTCGGAGCTGGAAGGAGAAGATCTGATGGTTGTAGAACCCTCGGAGCATAGGCCTGTCCCAGTGCCTTCGGCCCCGTCGACCTTGATTTCTTCTGTTCCATTCAAAGAATCTCAGAGCCGACACTCCCTCATTGGTTCATGGGGGGAGAGTCAAACCTATACATCGGTTCTGACTCTTCCTCTCAGGGCTTCAGTGCAGATGAGCACGGCTCTGTCCTCTGGTTTGGAGCCCGTGGTCTCGGCACTGAGGAGGTTGCCGTCTTCCTCGGAACCAGCGTATTCCTTGGGTTGAGACACCAGGGCCTTCGATGTCATGAGGAGAGTTATGTCTGCTAAGACCCTCACATTCTCGGATCTTTCCTCTTCCTCCCCTAAAGGGCCACATTCTGCCTCTACATCACAGGTTCCTACCAAGCGTCGAGACCCAGAGCCTCAGGTAACCCTATTGGATGACCACTGCTCTACTGAGTCTTCACCAGATGTCCCCACTGATGAGGTCCCCAGAAAGAGATTGTGCAAGAGGAGGCATTTGTATTCCCCTCAGGAGTCCTTGACATCAGAAACTGACTTAGAGGAATCAAAAGGCTCCCCACAGTCCCCCTCGGAGGATGTCTCCTTTGCAGACATCCTGGAAATACTAAAGCAGAGGGGTGATTGGCAGCCCGTTACCCCTACTGAGGATGAGTCAGAGCTCCTGAAGGCCTTTGTGTCTCAACCTTCCACCTCCTGGGTTACTCTGCCCTTTGACGAACTAATGGATTTGGTTGCTCGAAGGGTGTGGGAGTCTCCTGATTCCATGGAACCGGTCCCTCAGAGGCCTAACAAATTTATCACCTCCCCCCTAGACAGGACTTTTCTCACAAAGGGAGTTACCGTTGATGCCATGGTGGTGGCGGCAGCCACCAAGAAAGAGATGTCAGAAACCTCTTCTGTCCATTCTCCTAATAGAGACTCTAGGATGATGGACAGATACGGGAAATGCATCTTTAGTTCTGCGACATTTTCCATGAGATTGCTTAACTATTTAACCCATTTCACCCGTCTTCAACGAGATCTCCTCATAGAGCTTGGAGATACTCTAAAGGGCAACACAGGTGATGCTGTCTCTGAGAAGGTGATGGCACAGCTTAACACCCTTAATTCTATTGCAAACTCATCCATGTGGATCATTTCTTATGCAGCTGATGGGTTGAGCCGAGTGGCAGGTTCAGCGATAGCTCTGCGGAGACAATCCTGGATGCGCTTATGCTCCTTTGTAGAAGCCTTCAAGTCTTCCTTTGTCAACACCCCATTTGATGGCTCTTCCCTGTTTGGGCCCAAAGTCAAGGAGACTCTCACTAGGTGTGAGCAGGAGGGTAAGACTCTATCTGCTGTAGGAGTCCGTTTTTCCACCCCTACTAGACCATATCCCAAATGGCAGAGAGGTGGAAAAATGTGGTTCTGAAAATCCCAAGGAGCTTTCCAAAACACATGTAGTGAACTCCCCTCCCGGGGCTGAGGAGGGGGTAATAACAGAAGACACCACCCGAGTGGCAGATGGGGTCCACAGAACCAGGGTGACAGGGAGCTGTTCCTTGGCAAGCCCTATCAGCGCTCCTGAAAGGAGGCCCAACAGTCCAGCTTTGAAGGCAGTTGGGTGTCGCTTGGCTTTGTACCCTGATGCCTGGCTAGGAATTACAACAGATACTTGGGTACAAAGCATAGTTACCAGAGGTTACATCATTCCATTTTCAGGATCCTCTCCTATTCGAACAAGAATTCCAGACATTCTACCCAGTTTGTGACATCAAGCAGCCATAGAAATCCACAAGCTGCTAGAAAAAAGAGTCATCCAGCCAGTCCTGGTGGACCAGACAGGATCCGGAACTTACTCCAGGTTCTTTTTAGTTCCAAAGAAAATGGGGGACTGGAGGCCCATTTTAGACCTCAGCAGACTCAACACCTTTGTCAAGAAGGAAAAGTTCCGGATGGTCATGCTTTAATCGATACTACCATTTCTAGTAACGGGCGATTGGATGTGCTCTATAGATCTCAAGGATGCGTACTACCACATCAAAATGGCCAGACCATCCAGAGATCATTTGCGTTTCTGGCTAGGGGCCAGTCACTACCAATTCCAAGCACTGCCCTTTGGTCTCACCACAGCCCTCAGAGTGTTCACCAAATGCATGGCAGTGGTTACGGCTCACCTGAGGCATCTAGGATTCTGGGGGGTTCCGTATCTAGACGACTGGCTCCTAACCGCTACCACCAGGCATCAACTGATTCTCTCCAGAGATTACACAATCAATCTGTGCTCTCAGTTAGGCATAACCATAAATTTTGAAAAATCTGCTTTATTACCGTTGCAGCATATTTCCTTTATAGGAGCATATCTAGACACCACCACTGCCTTGGTCAGGTTGCTTCAAGCAAGAGTAATCTCTCTATGAAGTCAGGTGTCCCACTTGCTAATGGAAAGAAGAGAACCGGCCTCCCAATTTCTGAAGCTATTAGGTACCATGGCAGCTATGCTCATAGCGGTTCCTCTGGGATGGATGCACATGAGAATACTCCAATGGTTACATTTCACCCAGTAGTCTTATCTACAGCTTCCAATGTTGTTCAAGATTCTACTGACAAATGCTTGCAAGAAGGATCTTCTTTGGTGGTTGAACAGCCACCAGGTAACTGTAGATTGTCCATTTGTATTTCCCCCTCCCTCAGTCACAGTGACCACGGATGATTCCCTGGTAGGGTGGGGGGGGCTGTTTCAGGGAAGAACTGTCCAAGGTACTTGGTCAGAGATGGAATCCCATTTGCACATCAATGTCCTAGAGTTGAGAGTGGTGTTTCTAATGTTGCAGCACTTTCACGACTCTCTACCTCGGGAGACGATTGTAATCCAGACGGACAACATGTCGGTGGTCTGGTATATCAACAAATAGAGGGGAACCAAGTCTTACCCCTTATGCCAAGAGGCCCTGAGAATTTGGCAGTGGGCTGTATCCACCGGGCGCTTTCTGATAGCAACACACATCCCAGGGACATTAAATGTGATAGTGGACAAACTAAGCAGAGCCATTCTGTTGCCCCACGAGTGGTCCCTCAAAGAGCAAGTGTTAGAAATGATATTCTGCAGATGGGGCCAGGCTTGCTGTGACCTTTTTTGCATCCCCGATGAATGCAAAATGCAGAAGCTACTTTTCCCTGTATCCTCCACCAGGGGACAGCCCAAGGGATTCACTCGTACACGATTGGCCCTCAGGTCTCCTTTATGACTTTCTACCAACCCCTCTGATCCCCAGATTTTTACAGAAAGCCAAGAGCTTGGGAAGGACTGTTATTCTGATAACCCCATTTTAGCCTCAGCAGATATGGTTCCCCTTCCTTCAGCAATATCAAGTGGAAGAACCTTGGGTTCTGGATTCAGTGCCAGACCTTCTGACTCACTCATCGGGAGTTCTTCACCCTTCTCTTCACTCCCTCAAACTGACAGCTTGGCTGCTCCACTTCCCAACCTAGCCAGGTCATATAATTTGTCTTCTGCGGTGCAGCATATTCTAGTTTCTTCTCATAAAGTCTCCACCAGGAAACTGTACAACAGTAAATGGAAGTGGTTTGTTTGTTGGGCTTCTCAACATGATATTGATCCCTATGTCACTCCTATTCATAGTATTCTGGAGTTCTTGACTATGCTTTTTCACTAAGGTGCGGCAGCTGCCACTATAAGGGTTCAATTGGCTGCAATATCCAACTTTCATTTAGGATACAAAGGCTCTAATATTATGTCTCACAGATTATGTAAAGCCTTTCTGAAAGGACTCATCACCTTAGGCCACCTTTCAGACATCCAGTTACTGCCTGGAATCTAAATTTAGTACTATCTCAACTTATGCTTCCCCCTTTTGAGCCTGCATCATCTTGTCTTCTGAAGTTTCTTTCTTAGAAGACAATTTTCTTGGTGGCTATTACCTCCACGCGTAGAGTTTCTTAACTACAAGCTCTTTCTATCAGACCTCCGTATCTGGTCTTTCACCCCGACAGAGTGTTTCTCAGGACAAATCCTACCTTTCTTCCTAAGGTCTGCTCCAAGGCTAATTTCAACCAGTCTATTGAGCTTCCCACTTTTTTCAGACACCATTCTAATAAATTGGAATGCATGTAACATAAGCTTGATGTTCACAGACAATTGAGGTTTTATTTGGACAGAACAAAGGAATTTAGGAAATTGGATCAACTCTTTGTTTCCCATGCAGACAATATGAAGGGGTTTCCTGTATCTAAAGTTACATTGTCTAAATGGTTATCTGATTGTATAAAATGTATGTATTCTTCAGCCAAGAACGTGATGTGAAAGCTCATTCTACCAGGGCTGTCTCTACATCTCTGGCTCATGCAGCCTGTTTGCCTTTGGACACTATTTCTGCAGTTGCTACTTGGTCCAAACCTCATATGTTTATCACTCACTACAAAGTGGACAGAGCCTCCAGGGAAGGCTTTCCTTTGGTTCTACTCTTCTCAGGAATGTAATTCCATGAGCCACCCAGAATTAGAGTGCTTGGAACGCTACCCACGTGTAAGAACAAACGGCAAGATTGAACACCTTCACATAAAGAAGTTATGTTCTTACCATAACATTCCATGTGAGTTGTTCATCTCGCCTTTGTTCTTACACTCCCTCCCACCTTCCCCCTCCTTGTTCTTGAAGAATGCGTATGACTGGTGGTCTGGTAGGTCTGACTAGTGTCCTTCACTCCAGCCAGAGTATCTCTTAGCTAATTGTAAATATGTGTATACATATGTATATATTTTGTATATTGGTATGTTTAGTTGTATTCTTTCTTGCTGGGTTCAGCAAACTAGATCTGAGGTTAGTCAGAGAGCATCATGGTATAGGTACTGTGCCTCGAGCTACTCAAAGATCTTGAGGTTGGAAAGTGGCCAACTCAGAGCCGAACCCACATGTAAGAACAAAGGTGAGATGAGCAACTCACGTGGAAGTTTATGATAATAACATAACTTATTTTTTTCATTTTCATGATATTTTTAACCTTTATGGGCCTAACCTGGCAATCTTCTGATCTTCAAGAGAATACTCCCCAAAAAACAGCTTTTTTGCATTTCTTTTGCATATCTCAATTTCTTTATTATTGTCAACAAAAACATAAATATGCATTGTAACATTACCTAAATCTTCTAATGACAACTACAGACATAAAAACTTAAACAACATAAATAGTAAAAAAAAACAATGGTGCAACCATCGAAATGTCTCTGTTGCAGCTGGTTAATTGTTTATCTCTACTATACACCTTTTTTCAGTAGAGTGATTGATATGCCAACCCCCACCCCTACTCAAGTTGATGGTATGGATAAACGTATCTTACTGGCTACTCTGCCTCATATTTGTCAAGCCAGTGTTTCCACTTAAGAATCATCTTTCTTGATAGAGGTCCAACATAGGCCCTCAATTTTAATCTAGCCAATTCCTGCAGCAATTTGTGTACTTCCCTTATCGTTGTGTGTGTGTGTGTGTGTGGGGGGGGGGGGGGGGGGGTCCTGCAACTTCCAGTTGTATGTTAAAGTTTTTTTTTCCTCGCCATTAGTAAAATTGCTGCCTTTAATAATCCCTCCCTTGTAGACAAGAAGGCCTCTCAACATACACCCAAGAGAAACTATGCCCTTGTTAATTGTTTTTGTCCAGGCCACAGCTTCACCAGCAACTTGCTCAGTTGTTGCTTAAATGAATCCAAGCTAGTGCATGCCCTTCAATTTTCAGTCTCTTCTCCTTGACATCACCATAGCCTTTTCATTTTCTTTGGAAGATAAACTCATTTTCTGTATGGTAAAAAGGTATTTGTAGAGCTACTTCCAGACAAATATCCATAACTTTCTATAGACAGCTGCCCCCCAACATTCTTAAGAACTTACTATAACAACAGGCCACTTAAGTAATATTAATTTACTGGGGAAAAGCCGGCAAAGAAACTAAACAAGAAAAATCAGAGAGCAGCAGTCCTTAATACAACCAAAAGGAACTCAATCAACAGATGCTTCTGTAGTAGCTTAAAACGCAATATTTATTGTTTAAAATAGTAGCGTTTTTCGCTGTCTCTCCACGAGGCAGCTTCTTCAGAAAAGTAGATTACACAGTTTGGCGCCAAATCTAGCATTTAAAAATAAAAATAAAAGCGTGTCATCATGACATCACTGATTCATTCACAATGTATATTAAAGATGCACTAACATATTCCTTAAAATAGTGTGTTCAAGTGAGCGAACACCTTACCTAGCCGCCTTTTTACATTAGAACATATGTATATTTAACTGTTATTAGAGGCAATTTTATCGGCTAGGTAAGGTGTTCGCTCACTTGAACACACTATTTTAAGGAATATGTTAGTGCATCTTTAATACATATTGTGAATGAATCAGTGATGTCATGATGACATGCTTTTATTTTTATTTTAAATGCTAGATTTGGCGCCAAACTGTGCAATTTACTTTTCTGATGAAGCTGCCTTGTGGAGAGACAGCGAAAAACGCTACTATTTTAAACAATAAATATTGCGTTTTAAGCTACTACAGAAGCATCTGTTGATTGAGTTCCTTTTGGTTGTATTAAGGACTGCTGCTCTCTAATATTAATTTACAAAAGTCTCTCACTGTTTTTAGGTACATCCATCTTTTTGTCTTCCTCCCTTAGAACATTGTATAGTCTACTTAAACTCCACACACCCTATCCCCATGCCACTGACATGACTCCTCCCCAATATTCGATCATTAAACACAGAGCAAAGAATTGGTTCCCTAATAACATGTTTCCTTTAGTCACAAATGCTTCATATACTAGCCAATCCTATGCCCACAAGCTCTATTTTGTCCTGTCATTCTCTTTAGTAATTATCTGACTATTTCAGTAAGATGTTCCCATTTCCTGACCTTTGTGCAAAATGACAAGTCCAAAAAGTTCCATGTTAGTTGACAGTCTTCTCCAAAACTTACTACAGTGGGTTTTTAGAACTCCAGCCATTGCATCATATCTCTTGGCTTTAAAACTGATACTAGCCTGTCAGCTATTCCTTCAATCACTTTATTGTCTTACAGTTTTTATTTCAGAACAACCCATCTGTTCTCTTCCCATCTTTATCTGCAAGAGGGCCTATTGACTTAAGCTACTACCCAATAGGCTTCCATATCCAGGATAGCCAGTCCAACATATTTTGGGGACTTAATTAATTTTTGCCATGCTATCCTAACTCTTAAACTTTTACATACAAAGCACACCAACAACCCCTTCAACTTGGTGAAGAAGGATCCCTCCAAAGAAAATGTGATAGCCATGAATGGATACGGAATCTGTGGGAGCAGCCCCATCTGAAGTGACTTGATTCTGTGAGAGAAGTCTAAGTTAAAACCAGCCCACCTCTATAGGTTCACAGGTTCATAGATGTTTACTAGGCTAACAACCGCAAGGGCCTTTTTAAGCCTAGCCATGCATCCCAAATCTATGACAAGTTCTGATACCCTTGATAAGCGTAAGTGTGGGCTGGGAAATGACCCATTTACAGGTTACCTGTTTGCATCAGAGACATAGGTGCCAAATCAGGGATGAATTTCCAGTTTCACATCCAATTGTCCAAGATGCACTTGAATTGGATTAGGCAGGAACTCTGCTTCACATGGATGGGGAGCCTGTTCCATAGACAGGGTAGTCTCTGGGTTCTATATTATAATCTCGAATGTTTAATAGTTCGAATGTATAAACATCAAACTTTATGCATTGAACTATTAAACAATTGAAACACAATAAAAATATTTATAGAACAAAAAAAAAAAAAAACTAACAAGTGAAAGCAGGCGGGGCAAGCGCCCCTGCACACCCACACCCCCCACTACCTAAATATACCAACTCTGAGATTGCACTGTAGTGTAGGAAAGGGAAATCTTCCCTTTCCGCACCATACTACGTTAAAGTGCGATCTCAGAGTTGGTATATTTAAGTAGCAGGGGTGTGGGAGCTATGGGGGGGCTTGCCCCCCCTGCCTACACTTTTTTAATTTCGAAGTTACGGAGCTTCGATAATATGGTGTCGACCATATTGTATTCGATGTTCCGTAACTTTGAGATTATAATATAGACCCAGTCTCTAGGATACATACCTATCTCTCCAGCAGGTCCTATTTATATCACAGGCAAGGTTTATGTCTTTAGACTGGGTAATTCTGGTACTGTTTGTTTTGTGGATATGCAGGAGGTCCATCAGAGTGGGGTCTGACAATGCCCTGTATGCTAGGCATAGATCTCCCCTCAAACGTCTGTAGGAGACAGAATACAGGGATATGGCCTTCAGGTGTTCTGCATAGGACATATTACTTAGGCCCTGTATTCTTTTACTGAGGAACCACTGTGGATGTTCCAGTTGTTGGATATGCCTGGTTAGGTACATACCAAAGGAGGCATTGTACTCAATGACAGATCTGATGAATGCCGAATACAGTGGAACAATGACTTCCTTGAACTTAGATGCCATACCTTTGTTTATAAGTTGCGCAACATAGCATGATTTCCTCACCACTGTAGACACATGATGATCAAAGTCTAGATTATTATCTATGTGTGTCCCTAAGTCCCTGACTACTACTGGGTCAGCTCTAAGGGGTGCGTTGTCAATATGATAGTTACCAGGGATGAATTACTTCCTAAAGGATACTATTATGCATTTCTTGCCATTTGGTTTTAGTCAGTGACTAACTGACTCTGACACCAGTTGTTTGTCTGTGCCAGCCCGTCCTGGAGAACATTTGTGTCAGTGTGAGATTCAATGACAGCTCCTAATTTGCAATCATGTGCAAATTTAGTCAGCCAGAGACCACTGACTTCTACAAAAATGACTTACATTTCATTGGGAAAGGCTATAGGTTCATAGGTAAGTACTAGGCTAGCTGCCCTTGAAGGCCATTTTTAAACCTAATCACTTTCCCTTAATGGTAAGAATTAAACTCTCTGCCTTGTGTCTGTGAGGTAAACACTGTAACCATTATGCCAAACTCCACCCCATATGCGTGAGAAGCTGTTTTTTTCTGTAGTGGAGCTATGTGTACCCCCAGATGTTTAATCTGCTCTATATTTCCCTGCCTCAAAAAAGGACATTTTTGAGCCAGTCTTTCTGATGGGGCATGATGCACTGCTAGATCATTTTGGATCCAGTACAAGCCAGCAGACCTTTGCTATAATTGCATTATAACCTGAAGCCCTGCCAGAATTATATAATATTTTAAATAATCTTTCTTTGTTACTATCACATTAAAAATGCACCCCTGAAAATTGATCCTGTAGTTAGGAAACTAATATTTTAAATAGTCATTTTTTTTTTTGGAACTGTCACACTGACAACAATCCCCTGAAAACTGATCCCTTATTTAGGAACCTGAAAACCTATGCTGACAGTGAACTGTCCTTTAACCACCATGTATCTATCTGCTGTTGTAAGGAAGTCTTTTTTGATTTCACAGCTTATATTTAAAGATATTGCATTCAGAGCCAGATTCTCTTTCATATCTAGGTAACAAAACAGAACAACCCATGCCTTCTCAATCCAAACAGAAACAAATGGAGATGTCAGAATTGTGACAGTAGAAAACAAGGATTCTTTCCTAAAAAGGGACAGTCGCCAACTTCAGAATGACTATGCCAGTATTCTTTTCCACCACACTCTTCCCCTCCTGCCCCATCTCTCAAAACCTGCCCCAGCCACTGGCTCTGTACATTCCCCTTTGGCAACAGAGTATGTTAAACTCATATATTAATGGTAGTTTAGGAGAGATACCATTGGTACTGGATACAGACTTCTCCTTTCAGGAGATTCTTTCTTGCACTTCGAACCAAAAATATATATTTTTTCAGATTCTTCAGCACTTACTCACCCTAGGAGTCATAGAACCAATACCATTAATTCAAAGGGACAAAGACTTATATTTCAGGATGTTTCTGGTACCAAAGAAAAAGTCTTCTTGGAAACCAGTTCTAGATCTTTCCTAAATCACAGAAGTAACAAAATTCAAAATCTTAACCCTTCAGAGTCTGTAACTTCCCATTCACCAGAGAAGCATTAGAGTAACATTGGAACTAAAATATGTATGCCATCACATTTCCATAACTAAAAGCTTTAAGAAATTTCTCAGATTTTGTATGTCTGAGACACATTAACACTTCTCTGCATTACTCTCTGGGTTATCTACTGCTCCATCCATAGTACACTGCAAACTGAATGCCATTCAAAATTGATGTCAGGAGTTATTAATATAGGTTTCATCTATTCTGAATAATCTGGGATTACAGATAAGTATTCAGTAATCCTTTTTGACCATATAACACAGGATATTGTTTCTAGGATGTCTTATAGGCACCCTGCAGTGAAAGGCTTTTTTTTGACACAGGAGAATGTGGATTGTTCTCTGGAAACTTTTCTGAACTTCATAACTCAATCTCAGATGCCAGCCAGAGGGCACCTTAGGATCCTAGAGTTCATGGTATCAATGATTCTCCTAATTCTTCTTACCTTATTATACATGAGAAAGATTCAGTGTTTTCAAAAAACACATGAACCCAGCATTTGCATCTTCTGGAATTTCAGATGCCAAAAAGCTTGGTCTTTGTTAAAAAAGGAACTGCACTGGTAGAGATTTCAAACACAAGCAAATGCAGGTCTGCCCTTTTCGTCTGTGCTGCCAAGTTAGTTTGTAATTATAAATGCTTCAGGTTTTGCTTGGGGTAGCAGATTCAGAGGGGGCAAAGGCCTGCTGGATTCCTCAGACAGACCAAAGCACTTTAATGTCAAAGAGATGTTGATTTTGATACATGCCTTAAAATCTTATCTGATGTTGTCAATTTTCTTTCATCCCTCAACATATGGATTTGGATCTGACACTCGAATCTAACTTGGCCATTACTACAGCTTGTGATGATCAACAAACTCTCGAGCTTCTTTCCTACCCACAATGCACTATGCCTAACTTTTCTCAGATCTCATTTGCTGCTTTCATGACCAGATACAGCTCTCGGGCTACATCATCAGTTAAGTGGTTTCTCTTTAAAATAATATTCTCTTTAGTATAATATTCTTTTTAAAACATTATTTTCTTCTTTGTTTCATCCCTGTGGGAATTCTTCATTATAATGATAGCCGTTTTTCCTCCTTATACACTTGTAGTGTATTCTGAACTACCATTGTTGGTAGGTCTTTCCTACCCTTATTACTTGTTCTTTTTATGGTGTTTTTACCATTTCACTTTTTCCTAACTAATCTAGTGGTTATAAAAATTAGCTACCATCTTGCCTTATTGCTTCTTCCTACAGTGTTAATATTGCTGACTCTTAATATTGTAACTGCTTTTTGGCTGTTGTAAACTTTTCTAAGATATCTGAAAAGGGTTTCAAAAAGTACAGGAGATGTGGGCATAAAATGCCTATCTCTGATGCCCACTCTCCCTGTGTTTACTGCTTAGGTGTGGAGCACTTGGAGGAGGATTGTGACATTTGTCAGGGCTTCAATCTTTGTTTTATTACTGAGAGGAAGAGGAAGATGATTTTGAGGGGTATGTTGCCAGCCCCTTTTTTAGTTTTTTGGTTGCCCTTTCTGGAGTTTAACCTCCTAAGATAAAAGGGATCCTTCAAAAAGGTCCAGGTCTGTTGAATCTTCAGCTTCAACATCTTCAGAGGCGAAGAAGAAAAGAGAAAAACTGGATCCTTAACCTTCTGTGAGATGACCTTCTTCTGATCCAAGCAAATATTCTTCTAGTCTGTCTAGAAGCGCATTGGATCTGAAGTCTTTGCCCATCATGATCTATTTGTCCTCCTTGGATCCAGTACCAGCCAGTGTGCTCTCTCCCTTTCTTGAACAAAAGTCCCCCTCAGTGGTGTTCTGTCACTCCTTCAGAAGTCTTACAGAGGTAGATGTGAAAGATGTGGAAAGGAGGATGAGGAGATTCTTCATGGGGCAGTTTCAGAAGGGAGTCTTCCTGGTTCCTACCCCCTTGGGTCAGGAACCTCATCTGACTACTTCTCCCACTACTACACTTCCTTCTCTGATCCAACTGGTGGTGTTTGAGTCTTTGGATCTGAGAGTTCCAGGCCTTTCCATGTTGGATCTGAAGAGGACCCTGTCGTCGGATCCAATGGCTACTCTGAGGGAACTGGCTCCACCTTCTTCGGATCTGGAGGACTCTTGAAGCCGAAGAATCTGGCTCAGATCCAGGGGGGATAGAGTTGACTTTGAGGTTTTCGTAGCTGTCTCTTCCCTCTGAACTTTGGTAATGGATAGCTTGTCTCTGGCCTCCACCTCAAGGTGAGCAGCTCTCAGCGCAGAGGGAGGTGGTAGGCCAGAACCATGCTTTCTTGCCTCCACTGGCTTCCTTCTCTCCAGAAAGGTTGACATTTGAAGTTGGATAGAGGATTTTCTCTGTTCCAGCAGGTCAGGTAGGGCCTTCATTCTTGGATCTACCCTTGAAATCCTTAATGACTTTGCACCTTGATCATCTTCATTCTACACCACTGGGACAGTCAGCCCAGCCAGATACTGTTATTTCTTCAAATACTTCTCCAGATCATCCCACCAAAGTCCCTAGGAAGAAGACATGCAAGAGGAAGCACTTAGACACCCCCCCCCAAGAGTCTGTCACTGAGGATACTGACTATGATGAGGGAGAAGGGTCTCCCAAATCATCAACCAATGACATCTCATTCGGCGACATCCTTGAGATGCTGAAACAGAAGGGTGGTTGGTCTACCCAAAACCCAGCTTCTGAGGAGTCGGTATTTCTGGAATCCTTCAGGACTAGCCTGTCTACCTCCTGGGTCACTCTGCCCACTAATGACCACATTGACCTGGTGTCTAAATGGGCGTGCAAGGAACCTGATACAATTGAGCTGGATCCCCAAGAGACCAAACATGATTCTCTCTCTACCGGTAGGGAGAGAGTGTTGGAGTAAGAATGTATCAGTTGATGCAATGATTGTGGCAGCAGCTACAAAAAAGGAACTTGTGGAGCAGAGTTCCATTGTCCATCCCCCTAACAGAGAATCTAATGCTTAGGACATATTTGAGAAGCATGTATATGCTTCAGCGATATTTGCTCTCTGATCACTGAATTACTTGGCACACTTCATGAGATTGCAAAAGGACTTGATTAAAGAACTTTCAAACTCCCTTTCAGGGGCCACTACTGCAGAGGCTCAAACTTCTGTGGCCTCACAGTTGGCTACCCTTCAGTTGATTGTGAAGTTGTCTGTTCAGCTCATCTTGCATGCTGCAGAAGGTGCCTTAAGGGCTGTGGGTGTAGGAATTTCCATCAGGAGACATGCCTGGATATGTCTGTGTGACTTTGTTGTCCCCTTTAAGTCTTCTTTCATCAATGCTCCTTTTGACGGTTCAGCTTTGTTTGGACTCACAGTAAAAGATGCACTCTCCAGTTGTGCGAAGGACAGAAAGACCCTATCTGCAGTGGACATATGTTGTTCTATCCCTTAACTGACCTTTTCCAGGAACCAATGAGGAGGTCAAAAGATGTGGTTCAGAAAGTCTCAGGGTTCTTTCCAGGAGACATGTAGAGATGGTTCCCCCTGAGGCAAGAGGGGCAGGGTGATAATGGCAGAAGACATCCCCGTGGCAGAAGAGGCCCACAAAACTGGGGATATAGGGATACTTTTTCCAACAGACCCTTTTGGCACTCCTAAATGGAGGTCCAATTGCCTTCCTCTGGAGGCAGTTGGGGGGGGTCCCTTATCTCTGCACCATGAAGCATGGCTAAGCATAATGAAAGACACTTGGGTGCAGCGCACCATTTCCAGAGGTTATATTATTCCTTTTTCCCATCCACCCCCATCACCCAGGAAAATCCCTGATGTTCCACCCAGTCAGAGGGAAGCAACAGCACTGGAGATACAAAAGCTGCTAGAAAAAAAGTATCATCCAAGAGGTCCCTCCAGACCAATTAGAATACAAAACTTACTCAAGATTCTTTTTAGTGCCAAAGAAGACAGTGGACTGAAGACCAATTTTAGCTGTCATTGTGTTGAACAAATCAGTTTTTCACACAAAAGTCCAGATGGTCACAATTCAGTCCATCCTGCCCTTTCTCAGCAAGGACAACTGGATGTGCTCAGTAGACCTTCAGGATGCATACTGTCACATAAAGATGAACAGATGATCCAGAAGATACTTGCACTTCCAGTTGGGAGCCAGTCATTACTACTTCCGTGCACTGCACAGCCCCCAGGGTGTTCACCAAGTGCATGGCAGCAGCTCATCTGTGACTGCAGGGATTCTGGGTAATTCCATATTTGGACAAATGGCTCATTACCTCTCTGACCAAGCATCAATTGCTACAGGCATGAGACCACATCTTGCAGATTTGTTCAAATCTATGAATAACCATCTATTAAGTTTCAGTTACAACTGACTCAAACTTTGGAATTCATAGGTGCAATATTTGACACGGTATCTATGGTAGCATCTCCTCCCCTTGTGAGAGCACAAACAATAACAAATCAGGTCAAGAAAATAATTTGCAGTACCAGAATTACAGCCCGGTTGAGTCTGCAAGCCCTAGGATGAATTTCAGAAGCAATAATCTTAGTTCATGTAGCAAGATATCACATGTGAATTCTACAATGGATGCTACAAACACAATGGTCGATTCTATTTCAGCCAATGTCGATAAAGATACAAACAACTCAGATCTGCAAATGGTATCTCTCCTGGTGGATGCAATCACAACTGTTGTAAGGTTGTTCTTTCATTCTCCCTCAGCCCAAAACCATAGTGAGCAGGGAAGCTTCACAGATCGGGTTGGGGGGGCATTTTCTGGGGAAGACATTCCAAAGCACTTAGCCCCCCAAAGAGGCCAATTTGAATATCAATGTTCTGGAAATGAGAGTGTTGCTCTTGACAATGTGAGCATTTCAAGACTCTCTCCCACTCGGAATGATTGTGATCCAAATGGACGTCAGTGGTTTTGTTTACCTTTTGTGTTGAGAATCCCTGATGGTGTAGCAATGGGTGATCTCCTCCAACCTCTTTCTAATCACAATACTCATTCTAGGGAAGTTCAGTGTAATAGCAAACAGACTAAACAGGTCCATTTTACTGCCTCATGATTGGTTTCTCAACAACAAAGTGACAGACATGATTTTCCATCGGTGGGGCCAGCCTTGCTGCGATCATTTGCATCACCCCTAAACAACAAGTGCAACAACTTCTTTGCCCTAGTCCTCCCACTGGGGAAGTCACCAAAGGATGTTCTTCTCTATGAGTGGCCTCCTGTCTGTTATACACTTATCCCCTTACTCCTTTAATTCCCAAGTTCCTTCAAAAACAGTAAGGTTGAAGAACAAAGTCATCATCATTGCCTCTTACTGGGCTCGATAAATTTGGTTCCCCTTCCTTTGGCCTCATCCTTGTTACCCACCTCGGATTCTGGATCCAACTCCAGACCTGCTGTTTCATCCAACAGGCAAGATTCACCTGGATATTCCAATCCTCAAAATGACTGTATGGTTTCTCCATTTCCATTAAAAGCCAGGCAATGTATGCTCACTTTGCCTGTCCATTCCATTCTGTTATCTTCCCATAGACCCTAAGAGAAAACTCTACAGAAGTAAATAGAGAAGATTTATTTTTGGGCATAACAGAATCAGGTAGAACCATTTTCAGCCACAATAGACTCTGTTCTTGAATTTTTGGTGAGTTTATTTAATGAGAGTGCTAGTACATCGACTATTAAACTCCAGCTTATAGCCATTTCATATTTCCATGTTGAGTTTCAAAATTCATTCCTGCCTTCCTCTAAAATATGCAAAGCTTTTTTGAAAGGTATTCTTCTACTTAGGCCTCCTTACAAAGATCCTGTACCACCATGGGATTTAAATTTGGCACTGCAAGCCTTGACACAGTCTCCATTTCAACCTGCAGCTAAATGTGATTTAAAATACTTGACCTGGAAAACTATCTTTTTAGTGGCAAATACATCTGTTAAAAGGATTTCAGAACTTCAAGCTTATTTTTCTAACCCCCCCATATTTGATTTTCCACACATATAGGGCCACCTTAAGTACCAGTGTTTCCTTGCTGTCTAAGGTGCATCAGAGTCCATCAACCAAGCCATTAATCTACCAGTATTCTTCCCAAACATTACAAATAAAGGAGAACATATGCTGCACTTATTGGATGTTCATAGGCAATTATGTTTTATCTGCACCGAACAAAACATATTAGAAAGTCAGACCGGCTCTTTTTTTTCTTTTGCATATCACAAGATGAGTGAATCAGTCACAAAGGTAACTTTAGCCAAATGGTTGATGGAGTGCATCTCCTTTGCCTATACCAAATTGAATCTTCCCTTACCAAAGCCTTTAAAGACTCATTCCACTAGATCTGTGGCTACTTTCAGTGTATTCCAATCTAGAGCATCCGTGGATGATATCTGTGCGGCTGCTACTTTGTCAAATCCTCATACCTTTATTGCTCATTATACACTGTATCTGATCTCGAGAAGAAGAGCGGCCTTTCGCTCAACTGTACTCAGGAATACCTTCCTTAGAGTCTGCCTAGGAATGTAGGTAGCTGGAGACTCTGTCCCATACGTTGAAGAATGCATGAAAATAGACAACATCAGATGAAGTTATGTACTAAACATAAAAATCCATCTGTGTTGTCCATTTTCATTCTTATTCAACTCCCCACCATCCACCCCCCCCCCATTTCTCACAAATTACTTTTGGAGTATAGAGACCTTTGAGTGCAACAAAGACACCATATGACTCTTGTGTTGAACTCCAGTTATGGCAATTCCTTTATAGTTTCTCTCTGTCGTTCTCTCAAGCTGTAAATAAAATCTGAGGGAAGTTAAGCATGGTGCAATTTGGGTTGGAAAGGAACTCAAGAGTTTGTTGAGCAACATAAGCTGGAGTAACAGCCGAGTTGGATCTGATTGTCAGATCCAAACCCATATGTTGAGGAAAAGTTATGGTAAGTACATAACTTCTTTTTTATCTTCTATGGCCACCAGGACCTCTCCAAATGATTAATGACAGCACTACCAAGATGTGTACATCAACAAGCAAAAAGTTCAAGGATACATTCTGTGTGCAGCCTGGCAATGATTGCTTTGAAGGTAACCCTTCAGCTCTCATTAACCCTCCAAGCATCCAACATTCTGTCAGAACAAAACATTGTCTAAGACAGCCTGAACAGCAGGACCAGGAAATTGATCCTGTTAAGGGAAACATCTCATTTAGGTCTGTTTGCCTCCTTTCAAAATTGACTACTCACCAAATTCTGGTTCAGGATTCAGTGCAAGCTAGCCTGGAAAACAGATGCCTTCTCAGTCTTATGTACAGGAATATTCCTTTATGCATTTCACCGCTCTGCTAATATCTAGGGTAATTCTAAAAATCCAGAAGGACTCTCCAAAAATAGTTGTGGTGAACTTCTTTTGGCCTAAGCAATATTGGTTCTCCCTTATGTAACTAGTAAAGAGCAGTTACCATAAGCTTCCTCACAAACTAGACCTACTCACACAAGACACCACAGTCTCAAACATCTTCAACTAACTGCATAGATGATTCAGTTCTAATTCATTTTTGGTATCTCTTTTCAGACTAAAGTATGCAAGAAAACCTGCTCGTAGAAAATCTTATGTTGGCAAGTGGAATAGCTTTTCTAGTTTCTACCTAGCCATTAGGTTCTGTTATTTCCCCTGCAGCTTCTACCTCAAGATAAAAGGAAAACAGAGAGATAAGGAAGCTGCAAAGTCAAAGGAGGCATCTAAAGATAAGAGTACCAAGAAGACCATTCAAATCACCAGAAAACAGTCCCTGTATCCCACAGTTTCAGTGGGTCCAGTGCTGAAAATATAAAAGTGTTCAGATCTGAAGCATCAAATCTATTCTCCATCTCCACCAAGGCTTTTTACCCCAGATCCAGTCATTCCTTGGATCCAATCCCATATTCTGCAACCACATTTCAAGGCATCATCTGTTGCTTCTTCTATAACTGCTTGTTCTTTGAGGAGTCTCACGAAGCTGATGTTGACAGGAGAATGAGGAAATTCCTCCAAATGCAGATATAGTTGGGTGTCTTCCCTGCTGTGTACAATATGGTAGAACCTAGAACATCACCATCAACCCTTCCCTATTTGACTCAGTTGCTGGTTCATATTTTGGAACCTAAGCCCCTGTATCCAATGATTTCCTGAGAACTTATGATGAAGCTGATAGTGCCATCCAGTTCGGCTCTGTCTACTACCTAGTGTTTTTCAACTATCACCCTTTTGGATTGAGATGAGAGTCTGAGCCAAAGCTTCAGGGTCACTCTCCAGGGAGAGGGTTCAACTCTGAAGTTGTCAGAGCCAAGAAGAGTAGGGCTTTGAGATTTCTTTCTGTCCCAGCTTGTTGAGAGACTTCCTCAGCTCCTGTTTATTCCTCAGCTTTTGAGGCCTGCCATCAGGACATCTCATACTCAAGAGAAGAGGTGCTTCCATCCTTTTCAGATTTGACCCAATCTCAAACTTATTCTGCTCCATAATCCACTCATTCTCATTGACAGGAACAGTCAGTCTCCAAAAGTCTCGGGGAATTACTCACTTTGAATTCTCAGTCTGATTCAGACTTGTTGCCAGGTATTCCCTAGCAACAGGTACATAGAAAGCAGCCATGCAAGTGAAAGCACTTGGATTCATCACCAGTGTCCATCACTGAATATACTGATTGGAGGAAGGGGAAGATTCCCCTATATCCCCCTTCAGAGACATCTCCTCTGTAGAAGTTTTAGAACTGGCCAAGAAAAAAGTGGGTTGGCCCACAGATAAACCTTCCTAAGATGAATCCATGTTTCTGGAGGATTTTGGATACACAGATCCCACTGATGCCCTTCTTGATCTACTGGCTGAATGAGCATGGAAGGAGCCTGATGCAGCAGAACATATACCTAAGAAATCTGGCAGGATTATGGTGGCACCAAAAGACAGATTTCATTGGAGTATGGGTTTCCATGTGGATGTCATGATTCATAGCAGCTGCTACAAAGAAGGAGCTCTCAGAGAAGAGTTCATCTGTCCATCCCTTTTACAGGGTGTTCAGGTCATTGGATAAATTTGGAAAAAGGTTGCATGATTCAACAACTTTTTTCTTGAGAGTGCTGAACTACATGGCCCATATTATTCAGTTTCAAAGAGATTTGATCAAAGAAATCACCAATTTTCTTTCAGGTAATTTGGCCATGGATATCCAGAAAGCAGTGGAATCCTAGCTTTCTACTTTATCCTCAATTTTGAATGTCTTCTTACATCTGCTTTCTGATGTAGCTGATGGGACAGCCAAAGCAGCAGGTACTGGTATAGCCGTATGCCGCCATGTCTGAATGTGATTGTATGATTTTTTCAAAAGACATCCGTCACCAGTTCCCCTTTTAATGGTATTACATTGTTTGGCCAGAAAGTTAAATACACATTAAGAATAAGAGAACAACACAGTAAGACTCTTTCTACTGTCAGAATCTGTTTCACCACTCTTCAGAGAACCTTCTTCAGGAATCGGAGAGGAGGAAAGAAAATGTGGTAGGGTAAGTTGCAATGTCCTACTAAGGACTCTTCTTTGGACAGACCTACCTGCAGCAGAAGAGGATTTCATTTCAATGGATGTCACCCAAAAGGCAGAAGCAGACGACAAAACCAAGGATTTCTTTGACCCTTTTCTGAGAAGTTCTTCCAGAGTCCCTGAAGGGTTGCCCAACTGCTGCACTCTCAAAGCATTTGGGGGGAGCCTATCAGTACTACTTCAAACCTGGTTGGTCATCACTTCAGAGTCTAGGTTGTTAAGGATAATAACCAGGGGATACTCAATACTATTTCTAATAATGACCCAGGCAAGAACAAGGATTCCCTTAATACCACCCAATCAGTTAGAATCTTCAACAGCAAAAGTAAACAAGCTGTTGGAAAAAGAAGTCATCTGGCAAGTCCCATCAGACCAGATAGGATCTGGTGTCTACTCAACATTCTTTTAGTGCCAAAGAAGACAAGGGACACAAGACCAATATTGGAACTAAGCCATTTAAACTAATACATAAAAAAGGCAAAATTCCAGATGGCCACAGTTCAGTCCATTTTGCCTATACTTTACAGCTGGGAAACAATAATTATCAATTCAGAGCCCTCCAGTTTGGACTCGCCACAGCCCCCTGGATATTTTCCAAATGCATGGCAGCAGTAAAAAGCCTATTTCATACTGCAAGGCTTCCAGGTGTTCTCGTTCTTAGACGATTGGCTCCTCACCACTCTGACCAAGGATCTGCTTATTCTACAAAAGGACCTCTTACTCCAACTACTGCACTGCCTGGAGATTACTGTAAACAGACAGAAGAACAATCTGCTCCTGACTCATAGCTATGTATTGGATGTCAACTAAATACCACAGCTTAGATAGCCACCTAACCTTCAAGGCAAGGATTCCAGGTGTTCCTGTACTTAGATGACTGGCTCCTCACCACTCCAACCAAGCATCTGCTTGTTCTACAAATGGACCTCTTTCTCCAACTACTGCACTGTCTGGGGATTGCGGTGAACAGGCAGAATAACAAACTGCTCCTGACTCAAAACAATGTATTGGATGCCACCTAAATACCACAGCTTAGATAGCCACCTGACCTCCGGACAGGATTCATTCAATCTGCCTAATAGCATCTCAAGTACTGGACAATTCTTCTTCTCAGCATGCTTCATTTTAAAACTCCTAGGACTGATACCTTCAGCCATCATTCTTGTTCCCATGTCCAGATGGTTCTGCAGTGGGATGTCTCAGTCCAGTGGTCTTAATGTTTTCACTCCCTCAACTCATGAATCTGGTTAACTTCAATATGCAGAGCCTAGGAGGAATGGTGAATCATATCATCAACATTGACAGCAGTTCATTGGCTTTCTCCACTTTCCCCTACAGCAGTAGTTACCATAGACACTTTTAGGGTTGGGGGCATTATGAAGGGAAGACAGTTCAAGGTACATGGACATCCTTAGAAACCAATCTCCACATCAGTATTATGGAAATGTAAGCTGTTCTTTTGGCATTGCGGGTATTTAAAGACTCTCTTCCAGAGGGTGTGATTGCAATCCAGACAGAACACATGTTAGTGGTATGGTACATCAGCAAATGGGGGGGAACCTGGTCTTAACCATTATGTCAAGAAGCCATGTGGGTTTGGCAGTGGTTGATGTCTTCCCATTACTTTCTGATGGCAACGCACATCCTGGAGACTTCCAGTATACAAGCAGACAAATTGAACAGGTGCATTCTATTGCCTCATTAGCAGTCCATCAATACAACATTGGCAAACGAAATTTTCAGTTGCTGGGGCCATCCTTCCTGTGACCTGTTTGCTTCATGCCTGAACAACAAATAGAGCAGTTACTTTGAACTAATCTCTACACAGGGCAGTCACCAAAGGATGCTCTGATTGACAGTTGGCCCCTGGGTCTCCTTTATTCTTGCACTCTGTTCCCTCTAATCACAAAATTCATTCAGGAAGCCAGAAGGGTCAAGGCCAAAGTTATCCATATCACCCAGTACTGGCCTCAGCAGGTTTGTTTCCAATATCTTTGATATTAACTGCTTACCTATTCTGGACTATGGCTCACAGGCCAGACCTGATCTCTCATCCTTTCGGATATCCTCTCCAGACCTACACTCCCTGAAACTTACCACCTAGTTACTTCAATTCCAACAATGGCAAGGGATGCCAGGTTCATAGAAGATGTTCATATTAATTCTGCTTCTCAATATGTAAGATTTTTCAGTCTTTCTTTTTCAGATTGACCAAGGAATTTACTATATCCTCATCCAGTTTTGGCAAAAAACAGAATAGGCAGTCAACAAAATTTAGGTAAAAAAATGTTTTAGTAGAAATGGCAAGTGAGATCCAGAAAGAAGTTTCAAACCTCCCAAAAATTCTGAATGACTGCAAGGATGAGATGGGTGTGATTCTTACAAAAGGAAATTGTGGCTTCTGAGCAATTACTATTTTATGGTTGGGGGTTGGTATAATAGTTGACGTGTTTGACTCACAGACACAATTTACAGTGTTTAATTCTCTATCTCTCTTAGGAGGGAAATCTTCTAGGCTTAGAATGGCCCATTAAGGCAGCTAGCCTAATAATTAGTTATGATCCTATGAACTGTTCAAGAGACATTGTGACCCCCGAAAGCCTGAATCTACAATTTTTCTGTTTGGCAACTGATGGTTTCAGACAAATGAGCTGTGGAAATCATTCATCAAGGCTACAGATGGCAGTAGTAGGAAATTTCTCCTTTTCAGGGGAAAATGCCTCATCCTCCAGATCATACTCTTTTGTTTCCACCTGTTCTTCATCATATGCTGTCCAAAGCAGTGATATAATCAGTTCCCCTTTCCCAGGTGAGGAATGGGTTTTATTTAAGGATATTCTTAGTGCTAAAGAAAGCAAATGCTTGGAGACCAGTTCTGGATCTTTCTTTCCTAAACCTGTTTGTGATTGTTCTCAAATTCAAAATGATGTCACTTCACAACTCGTTACTTCTTCTTCCGCTTTCAGGTTTCCTGGTAGCACTAAACTTAAAAAATGCTTATCATCACATTCATATTAATCCAGACCACAGATGTTTCTTAAGGGTTTGTGTGTCTGGATCTCATTATCAGTTCTTTGCCTTATCCTTTAGACTATCCACTGCATCAAGAGTGTTGCAAAGTGTCGAGCCTCAGTTATAGCTCATTGCAGACTACAGAGAATCCGTATTTTTCATGTTTAAATAACTTGCTTATCTTTCCATAGTCTTTTTCAAATTCTCTGGAATCTGTCTCTCCTGGGGGAGAGATCTCTAACAGAAGTTGGGATTCCAAGAGTACATTCAAAAGTCTTTTTTGACTCCCTCTGTGTTCCAGGGATGTCAACTAGACACCTCAATTCAAAGAGTTTTTCTTCTACAGGAAATCATTGATATTTATTAAATCTGTTTCTAAGGTTCTGCACCCAGACTGTAGTGCATGGAATGCCTTGTTTACGATCCAACAATGAGAAAAGGATTAACGAGTTAAGTGCTTCAGTAGTGTGAGACCCAGTCTTAACAACTGATCTGATGTTGTCAAGTTTTCATTCTATTCTCAAATGGTATGTTCAGATTTGATCCCTTGGATCTGACTCAGCCACTGCTAAAGCTCATGGCAACCAAAAAACTCTCGAGCTTCTTCCTTACCTATAATGCACCAACACTAGATTACTTCAGATCTTTTTTGCTGCTTTATGGTAAAGACGTGGCTGACCATAGCTCTCGAGCATTTGTCAGATAAGTGTTGTTATAATTTTCATTAGATATTTTTCTAATTTCTCTTAAATTCATAAAGTTTTTCCTATCCCTTACCTAACTGTACAGTTAGTACTTTTCAAAATACTGTTGGTAGCATTTCTTTCATTTTGGACTATTGTGCAGTGCGTACCTCTTAAATACTATTGTTAGTATTTACGTTCTTTTTACACTTGGTATAGTCCCTTTTTACTACCATTGCTAGTAGTTTTTTTTCTATTTCTTTTTCTCCCTCTCCTGATAAAAATCTAAAAAAAAAAAGAAAAAAAATAGGTTCTTCCTTTCTGTCTTTTATTATAGTTTTTGCTACGGTGGAAAAAGGTCCTGCTGGGTTTAAAAAATGTGTCAAGTGTGAGCACCAATTTACCATGTCTGATGCCCACACTATGTGTGTGTGTGTGTGTGTGTGTGTGTGTGTGTGTGTGTGTGTGTGTGTGTGTGTGTGTGTGTGTGTGTGTGCATGTGTGTATACTGTCTGGGACAGTTACATCTTCAGGAAAATTGTTCCATCTGCCATGGTTCAACCCCAGGGCGATTGATGAATGAAATACAAGCTTATTTGAAAAGGCTTATTACCTTCTGCCTTTGAAGAGGCTATATCTGGAGTTCAGTATTTCAAAAATAAACAATTGAAAACAACTTCTCTGAAACCTTCTACATCACCCACAGTTTTGGAGCCATCCAAGATAAGAGCCAAGATGGATCTGACCTCATCCTTGGATCTGAAAAAGAAAAAAAAAAAAAATGATGGACTTAACTTCCTTGGCTCTGACAAAAAAGGTATTGGATCTAACTTCTTTCAGTCATACACTTACCCAGAAAAAGATATTCACCACCTGTGGATCTGGTGCTGTCAAGGGTGCCATCACCTTCATTTGAGCATCACAGACCCAGGTCCCCCCTCTATTGTTTCCACTCATTGTTTCAGAAGTGTGGCGGACAAAGATGTGGAAAGAGTGATGCAGAAGATCCTGTCAGTGCAGAGTCAGATGGGTGTCTTACCGGCTACTACCTCTTTGGGTCAGGAGATCCGTTCTTCGACCACAACCCCACTAAAAGTTCCTCCTCTGGTTTCTTCAACTGTCTCAGAGTCCCTGGATCTCAGCCTTCCAGTTCCATCTGGTTTGGCTCTGAAGATAACAGTATCTTCAGATCCAAAGCTTACTCTGAGTGCTCTGGTTCAGTCATATGTGGAGATGTCTCAGAGCCAAAGCTTTGCTGTCAGATCCGAGGTGTTAGAGTTGACTCCAAAGTTATTGTAACCATCTCTGCACCACAGAGCCACAGCACTGTATAACTCAGCTCTCGTTTCCACCTCAGGGAGATTGCTTTCAGAGCAGAGGAGAACAGCGGTCCGAAAGCTTGTTTATTTTGGATCCAAGATCGTCTCTTTCTCCAGGGTGGTCTTCCTTCAAGGCTGTGATGAGGATTTTGTCAGCCTCAGCAGAATGGATGTATCTAACCCCCTCAGATCTTCCACCTTCTACCTTTATGTCTCTTGTGCTCGGAGCCTCATCACTCTTTACCACAGAGAAAGCCAGTCCAAGACCCCCAGGCTTCCCAAAAGGGTATCTCAATTTCTTCCAATACCTCCCCAGAGCATCCCACTGAGGAGGTCTCTAGGGAGAAGATGTGTAAGAGGAAGCACTTGGATGTCCCAGAGGAGTCAGTCACAGAAGATATGCAGTATCAATGAAGGTGAATGGTCTCAACGGTCATCTCCTAAAGATGTCTTATTTGGGGACATGCTTGAGATCCTAAAACAGAGAGATGGCTGGATGCCCAGCAACCCTTCATCCAAGGAGTCTGTGTTCCTGGAGGCTTTCAGTACTGGTCCTACAACCTCCTGGGTTACTCCACCAACCAACAAGCTTATTGAGTTAGTCTCTTGGTGGGTATGGAAGTAACCATATACAGTTGAACCCATACCTAGTAGACTGGGCAAGATTATGTCACCATCTTTGGATAAGCATTTTTGGGGTAAAGGGGTGCCCGTTGATACCATGGTCATGGTGGCGACCACCAAAAAGGAACTTGCCAAGGAGAGTTCCACTGTTCATCCACCTAACAGGGAGTCTAGGGTGATGGACAGGTTTGGAAAGTGTGACTATGCTTCAGCAACCTTTGCCTTAAGGTCACTGAATTATATGGCACATTTCCAAGATTACAGAGGGATACGATTAAAGAACTCTCAAATACCCTCTCAGGATCTGTTTTGCAGAGGTCCAGTCATCCATGAATTCTCAGATGGCTACCCTGCAACCTATTTTGAATTTTTCCATGAGGCTCATTTTGCTTGTAGCCAAAGGAACCTCAAGGGCAGTGGGTTCAGGCATTTACATCAGGAAACATGCCTGGATGCACTTATGTGATTTTTGTGGAGCCCTTCAAGTCTTCATTTGTCAGTGCTCCTTTTGACAGCACTTCTTTGTTTGGCCCCAAAGTGAAGGATGCATTATCTAGATGTGAGAAGAATGGAAAGACCCTATCTGTTGGGGCACATATGTTTTTTTGACCCCCTCAAAGATCCTTTTCTAGGAAACAATGGGGTGGTCATAAAATGAGGTTCAAGAAATCCCAGGGTCCTTTCCAAGACACACCTGGGAGAAGTTCCCCCCGGGGGCAGAGGCCCAGAAGACCAGGGAGGGATGCAGAGATTCTTTTTTGACAGACCTTACCGACACTCTTAAAAGGAGACCTGATCATCTACCTTTGGAAGCAATCGAGCATTGATTATCCCTGCACTAGAGAGTGTGGCTAGACATAACAAAAGATACCTAGGTGCAGAGGATTATTTTCAGAGGTTATATAATACCCTTTTCACTTCCATCTCCAATCTCAAGAAAGATTCCCAATGTTCCACCCAGTCAGATGGAACAAGCAGCAATTCAGATATAAAAGCTGCTAGAAAAAAAGAGTCATCCAAGAAATCCTGCCAGACCAGTTAGAATCTGGGTCTTACTCAGGGTTATTTTTAGTCCCAAAAAGACAGGGGACTAGAGATCAGTTTTGGATCTCAGCAACTTAAACAAGTAAGTTCAATGCACCAAGTTTTGGATGGTCACAATTCAGTCCATTTTCCCTTTTTTAGGCAAGGATGACATAATGTGCTCGATAGACCTTCATGATGCGCACTATCACATAAAGATGAATAGATGCTCCAGAAGGTACTTAAGCTTCTGGCTGGGAGCCAGTCATTAATAATTTACAGTTCAGGCCTTTAGTCTCACCACAGCCCCCAGGGTGTTCATCAAATGTATGGCAGTAGTAGCAGCTCAATTGAGACTGCAAGGATTCTGGGTGTTTCCATATCTAGGCAACTGTCTCATTGCCTCCCCAACCAGGCATTAATTAATAAAGGCAAGAGCTCAGGCTCTCCAGATGTGTTCTCATCTGGGGATAATCCTAAATGACAAATCTCAGCTGGAACCAATTCTGATCATAGGAGCACTGTTCAACACAAAGTCAGTGATAGCTTCACTATCTCCTTCAAATGTTCAAACTATAAGATCACAGGTCAGGAAAAATAATCTGCAGTACTGAGATTTCAGCCCATCTGGTCCTTGGATCAAGGTCCTTGGCTCTAGGATCAATGTCAGTGACAATAACACTAGTATCTTTAGCCAGTTTTTACATGTGGATTTTACAGCTGATACTAGCAACACAATGGTTGATACTTTATCAACCCATGTCAACTCTAATATGAAACAGTCACATATGCAAAAGAGATCTCAGGTGGTGGATTCAATCACATCAGGTTCTACAAGACCATCCTTTCGTTCCCCCTCAGCCCAAAGCCATAGTTACCATGGACACTTCCCAGTTAAGGTGGGGGGAGCACTCACTTTCTGGGGAAAACAGTCCAAGGCACTTGGTTCTCTGAAGCGGCCTAGAATTGTAAGCACTTCTTTTAACTTTGCAGGCCCTTCAATATGCTTTTCCTTTGGGGATTATTGCAATTCAAACAGAAAATATGTCAGTAGTTTGGTACATCAACAAATAAGTAGGGACCAGATCTTACCTTTTGTGTTGAGAAGCACCCAGAGAGTGGCAATGGGCAATCTCATCCGACCGCTTTCTCATAGCAATGCACATTCTGGGGAAATCCAATGTGATAGCAGACAAGCTAAGCAGGTGCCTCATGAGTGGTCTGTCAACAAGAATGTGACAGGAATGTTTTTTCTTCAGTGGGGGCTAGCCTTGTTGTGATCTTTTTGCTTCTCTCCTAAACATCAAATGCAGCAGCTACTTTGCCCTAATCCACCCACAGGGGAATCACCAAGGGATGCTCTACCTCACAATTGCCCCCCCAGTCTGCTATATTCCTATCCACAAATCCTGTTAATTCCAAAATTCCTACAGAAAGCAAGCTTGTTGAAGAGGAAAGTCTTCCTCATTGCCTCGACAGATTTTGTTCCCCTTCCTTTGGCTTCACTTACTTCACCAACCTTGGGTTCTGGATCTGACTCCAGACATCCTGTCTCACCCTACAGGCACAATCCATCCAGACATGTCAAACCTCAGGCGGATGGGCTGGCTGCTCCAATTCCATTAATAGCCAGACAACCTATGCTGTCTTTCCCTGTACAACATATACATTTATCTTCACATAAACCTTCAACACATAAACTCTAATCCAGTAAATGGAAATGATTCATGTATTGGGGACATCAAAATCATATTGAACCTTTTTCAACTCTGATTTATACCATCCTTGACTTTTTGGCCCTATGTTTTAAAGAAGGAGTTAATTCCTCAACCATTAAAGTTCAGTTAGCAGCAATATCAAACTTTCACATTGGTTTTGAAGTTTCCTCAGTAGCCTGTCATAAGTTGCGCAGAGCTTTCTTGTTAGGCACTCTACTTTTAAGACCTCCTTTGAAAGACGCAACTCACCCATGGGACCTCAATCTGGTACTGTAGGCACTTATACATTCCCCTCTTGAATCAGCAGATAAGTGTGACCTTAAATACCTTACTTGGAAAACATTTTTCTAGTTGCCATTATATCTCCTAGACAAACTTCAGAAATGCAAACATTGTCTTCAAAACCTCCATACTTGATTTTTCACAAGGATAGAGTTAAATTACAAACCAATGCATCCTTTCTTCCCAAGGTGTTGTCAGAATCCAGTATCAGTCAGTGGATTAATTTGCCAGTTTTTTCCACAGATTTAGTAACAAAAGTGAATACATGTTGTATTTACTGGATGTTCACAGACAATTGCATTTTTACCTGCATAGAACAAAAGACATACGAAAAACAGACCAGTTGTTTGTTTTCTTTGCAGACTTGAAATTGAGAAAACCAGTTGCCAAAGTATCTTTAACCAGATGGCTAACTGATTGTATCTCATTTATTTATAAAAAATTGGGTGTTACATTACCACAACCAGTATGGACTCATTCAACTGGATCCATGGCAACATCTTCAGTTTTTCTTTCAAGGATGTCCATAGATGACATATGTGCAGCAGCTACTTGGGCTACTCCTCATACCTTTGTTACTCATTACAAATTGCATCTAGTCTCTAGGGGTCGAATATCATTTGGTTCAACTGTGCTCAGGAACATCCTTCCTTGAGTCCACCCAGGATTTTATGTAGCTGGAGATTCTGTTCCATTAGCTGATAATAGAATGAAAATTGACAACATCAGATAAAGACGTTATGTACTTACCATAATGTTCCATCTGTGTTCTCCATATTCATTGTTCCTCAACTCCCCACCCACCAATCCCCATCCTTTGCAACCTTCTGAAAGAATGAGTTTTTTACGGGACATTCCAGTCCTTTATATTGACCTCCAGATATAGCTTTTTTATTATTGACTGTATGCAGTTTTTCACTTCCTTTTATCTATGCATAGTAAATCCTTTCGGGCAAAAATCAGCAAACGAGATATGAGGTAACTTAAAGTTGGTGCTTTGTAGATAAGGGAGAAGCTCAAGAGTTTTTCTGTTTGCCACAAGCTTTATCAACAGCCAAGTTGTATCCATGGGTTCTGATCCAAACCCATCAGCTAAGGAAGAATGAAAATGGACAATACAGATGGAAAGTTATGGTAAGTACATAACGTCTTTTTAAGTACACCCCTCAAGTGCTGATAAGGTCAGGTCTTGCACTAAGAAATGATTGTGCCATCCAGAAAGTAACAGCAGAAGCCAAACAGCTTTGTTTCTGCCTGCTTTCTGCTCCTACAGTCTTTCCATGACTTAGTTTCAAAATCTTTCTCTGACATTCCCAAATGTCTCTTGCTGTCTGTTTGATAGCACTCATTAACTTCTTTCCCCTTTTTGAAAGCCATCAAAACACTTTATGCATTTTTTTTAATGTAACTAGTAGTACATTGAGCAGATAAATATTCATGCACTACAAAGATTGATTGGCTCTTGGATTGTAACCTAATATTATGTGTTTTCAGTATGGATGACAAGATTCAACTTCCAAGTTTCACTTCTGAGATGAATTTCTTGGCATCTGTGTCTTGAACACATAATACCACAGTTGTAATCAGAGACCTGATCATAATCCTGTATACTAAAGATATGTGAAGTCACTGTATATAGACAGAACTTTTATTAGGTTTCTGCTACACTGAAAATTAGTAAAAGGAATCTGGGCTGCTCCTAAAGAAACACCAAAATTAAGTGCATATTTCTCACTAGTGAAAAAAAAAATAGTGCGTTGATCATAAAATGTGATTATATCAGTGATAATGATGATGATATAAATGACTATGCTGAATCAGGTAGGTAACCTCGGGTCTGTTATGACAGTGAACTGCAATATGAACAACATGTACTGTCACAAAAGATCCTGCACCTCTTCATATGCCTGCAAAGACTAAAATATTTTCAAACTGATATACTCAAGGTTTTATTAGTTTATGGTGTGCTGATATTCAAAATGTTTGGATCAATCACTTTTTTGTAATAAAATGGGTTAAGATATAGTAATCACCTCTAGCTACACCTGTACAAAAGCACCAAGCTTCCATCCAAAGCTTCTTCCAAGCCCTCTGCACCTAATCAAAACATTTATCACTCTGTAACTATATTCCTAGAGCCAGAACAGATCGTAATATGCAAATATGGAGTATAATTTTACTGTCAGTATAAAAAAATAATATATATATATATATATATATATATATATATATATATATATATATATATATATGTGTGTGTGTGTGTGCATGTGTTTATTTATTTATTTAAGTTTGATGACTGGAGAAGTCCACAGGGCCAAGAAGAGCCCATTTTCAGTGGAAGACCGGGGAGAAAAGCTCCACAATAACTGCAAGTTACATTTCACATGTTACAAAAGGACATAGTTCATACAGCTAATTAACATTTACAGATAAGCTCCATGATATTTGCAATTGGCTTGTCACAATGTTACAAAAATGAAAAGACATAATTCAATACTGAAATTTCAACATTTACATAAAGTGAATATTTTTGTTATAAACTCAATTGTAGGTTTAACATTTCAAAAATATTATGCATGGAGAGAGTAATAGTATATTTGAGATTGGAGAGTATAGTACAATAGATATTTTTTGGTAGGGGAGGGATTTTTTTGGGTGGGATGAAGTAGTAGTAGAGGTAGTTGGATGAGTCAGTGCAAGATGGAATTGGGGGGGGGTTACGTTGGAGCGTGGTAAGGACATTCCCATTTGGAAGAAAGATGAGAGACTGGCTGAGATTTTAAATTTGTATGGTTAGGTAGGTTGTGTAGGTGTGTGGGGAGAGAGTTCCGCTGTTTAGCTAAGGGCTGGGACAGCAGTAGATGGCCAGGAGGTCATGCAGGTTTGTGGACCTGAAGGAGATTTTAGTTTTTGGATCTGAGTGAGCAGTTGGGAATGTAAGGTTTTAATGACATAGCGAGTGCTGGGCAGTTGGCATGTTTAAAGATGAGCTTGTGGGCAATGGTGAGTTGTAGGTAACTGAAGTAGTTGGGTAGTTCAAGCCAGTTGAGGGTGAGGAGGGAGTGGGAGTGGTGGGATGAGTTTTTTGAATTGGTTGCAAATTTGTAGATCTTGTGGTAGCAGGATTCAAGTTTGGACCAAAGGTCAAGAGGGAGATTGGTGAAAAGCGGGGCACCATTCATAAGGGAGGGGAGTAGGAAGGTGGATGCAAGAGTTTGATGGGTAGAGGGGCTTAGGAAGCGGTTGTGCCTGTAGAGGAGACTTAACTTTAGGTGGGTTTTCTTGATAGCGGAGCATATGTGGGTGTCCAATTTTAGTTCTTCATCAATAATGATGTCAAAAAGCTTGGTGTTATGAACAATTTCAAGGAGGGTGTTGTTTTGGCTCTGTATGGTGAATGTGGATTTGTCAGTGAAGTTTTTGGTAGGTGAAAACATTAGTTTGGTTATATTTGCATTTAGTGCCAGATGGTTAGACTGCATCCAGGTTTCTGTTTTGGAGAAGACTAGTTGGGTTTTTGCTAGGAGCACGAAGGGGGAGAAGACTGAGTATATGATTGTTGAGTCATCTGCATATTGGATAATAGATGAGTCTGGGATGGATTTGTGAAAGTTGTTAATGAATAGGCTGAAGAGAAGAGGGCCAAGAACAGAACCTTGTGGGACACCTGTGGATGTGGGAAGGAAGAGGGAAGTTGAAGTTTTCCATTGGACAGCTTGTTGGCAGTTGAACAAGTAGCTGGAAAACCAGCCGAGGGTGGTGGGGGAGAAGTGTACAGTGGAGAGTTGGGATATAAGTAGGGTGTGTGAGATGGCGTCAAAGGCCTTTGACAGATCTAGGAATAGTGTGGCTACAAACCTGCCTGAGTCGCATTCGAGGTTTATGGTTTCAAGAAAGGAAAGAAGGGTAGTCATGGTGTTGTGGCCAGGGCGGAAGCCATTTTGGGTAGGGGAGAGGAGATTGTTTAGTGTTAGGTGTGCCATGAGTTGTGCTTGGATTGTTTTCTCTAGTATTTTAGAAAGAGGGGAAAGGATAGCAATAGCACTGAAGTTGGTGGTATCAGTATTTCTGCCACCTTTGCGTAGGGGGATGATGTAAGCATGGCGCCAGATAGAAGGGACGCATGATTCTTGTATGGATCTATTTATAAGAATAGAGATGGAACAGGCAGTGCTGTGTGCATATTGTTTGAGGAATGTGGGTAGAAGGTTGTCAGGTGCATTGCAACAGGATTTGAGTTTGAGAAGTTTTTATAGTGTTTGTGGGGATGGGCTTGAGGCAGAAGGATGTGGAGGAAGGTTGATGATTGGGGTGGTGGTTGGGGCAGGAGGGGGTGGTGGTGGAGGAGGGAGGTGGGAAGGTTGGAGAGGCTGGGGTCTGGGCAGGGGTTTTCTTTCTTGCCAGGATGCAACACGGATGAGATGGAGTCCCAGAGTTTTTTGGGATTTGTTGAGTGCAAGGACTAGAGTTTGGAGTAATGGGCTTTGTGGTCTTAAATTATTATTTTTTGTGTAGTTTCTTAGTTGCTTATACTCTAGGAGTGTGTTAGGGTTTTTATGTTTTTGATATTATTTCCATTTTTTGTCCCTTTGGTGCAAGGCTAGTTTAGTATCTTTTGATAACCATGGGCAGGGATTGGTTTTGATGCGTTTGGTTCAGGGGGGGGGGGGTTGCTGATTGAGAAGGGTTAGGAATGAGTGGTTATAGTAAGAAATGTCATCATCTAGAAGAAGGGTTTTTAAAGGGGACAAGTCAGTATGCTTTAAACATTGGAGAAAGAGAGTTGAAAGAGGAGAGGTTGCGGGTTTGGATGTAGTGGTGTTGTTTATGCAGTGGAGATGGGAGATGGTCGTGGAAGGCTGGTAGGCGATTGCTTTGAGGATCAGGTAATGTTCCGGCTTTGGTGATAAGATTTGGGTGAGTTGTTAGGATCCAGTCAATGATGGTACCAAAGGTACCATCTTTATTTGGTCAGGGTGGAGATTGTATTAGTTGGGAGAAGTTGTACAGGTTGATTGTGTGAGATTGGGCTTCAGAGTTAATAGTATTCCAGTTGATGTTGGTATCACCGAGTATATAGAGTTCATTTTTTATATTGGAGGAGAACCAGGGCAGGATGTTTTCAAGAGTTTTGATATTATCACCTGGGGGAATATAGAGGGCAGAGATACATATGGACTTGTGGTAGTTTTATATGAATATTTGGAAACCTGGAGATAGGATTTTGCTATATTTTTTATAGGTTTTTAGCCAGGTCTCAGACACGGCAGTAATGTCATGGTGGTTATTGGAGAGACAGGCATGGAGGTTAGGGATTTTGTTTTTTAGACTTTGTGCATTAAGTGTTGTAAGGCGAATGGACTTTGAGTTTGTGGGTTGAGTGGAGGGTTTGGTGATATTGATGTTAGAGATGGGTCCAGGGTTGGGGTTGGGGTTGGGATGGATGTCACCGGCTAGTGAGAGAGAGAGAGAGATGTGATGGAGTAGAAGAGTGAGGCAGTGTGTTGGGCAAGGGTAGCTTGGGTTGTGTGAGAGTAGTAATTTTCTGGTTCCACATTTAAGAAGGGAGTACAGAGGGGTTTGGGTTGGGAGCAGTTTTTGTTTGAAAAAAATAGACTGGGTTAGAGGCAAAGAGTTCATGTGAGATGGATAAGTAGGATGGGAACTGAGGTTGATGGTAAGATGTAGTGGAGTGTGCGTGAGAGTTATGACAAGGGTTGGGAAAAAGTGTGAGATAGATAAGAGAAGAGAGAGAGATTAGTAGGGCAAATGGGGTTTTAGGGAGAGATGTTATATAGAGCATTGTAGGAGGGGTGGATATTTGGGGTGATGTAGATCTACAGGTGGGTGGGGTTTGGCTTAGGTGTATTGTGATTAGAAAGGTGTTGGGTGGGGAGGAGTCAGGGGATGTATAAAAGTACAGGTAGTGGGGGCAGGTGGAATTTGGGGGCAGGGTAGGGTAGAGCAGAGTGAGCCCGAAGGGCAAACAGAGCACATTACACCTTCCAGGAGGAGCAGCAGCTGCCAAACAGAAAACAATCAGTAAGAAGGTTAGCAACTACAGAAATAGGGCAGCCTATCGTTTTGGTTTGAATGTTGCCTTTCTGTTTGTTTTTATTATATCTGCACCAATGGGGAGCTGCAGTTCACTGAGAAGTAGGAAAATAATGTAGTTATACCAGGGATTTTAGAAAGGGACATGCAGTAAGTGCACAGTACTGAGGAATGCCCATGGGACACTCAGAAACAGAGTGTAGTCAGGCAGAGGTTTTTAGTATTTAAACATGGTGCTGCAGCTCAGGGGAGGAATAAGTAAACTCTAAAGAGGAAGAGAGAGGGAATAGACAGGATTGAGAGGGCTGGGGAGCTTACAATAAGATTATGTTAGGAAACCAAGAGAAGGGGGGTGCTAAGAGCCAGGGCTTGGAGAAAGCTGTGAAAAAACAGGTCTGACAGGGCTAGGAAACGTACACTAGAATTATTTATTTATTTATGAATATATTATATTTATTATCTTTATTTATTGATTTGACATTTGTTTACCAAGGTGGTTTGACTGGGTCTACAGAACCCGTTTTTAGCACAGGCCCAGGGAGAAAAGCTCCACATACAGTACAATACAAATACAGTATAATCTAATACAATACAAATGACATTAGAAATACTGCACAAAAATAAGTTGAAAGAACATAAACTATGTTACAAGATATTACAATATATACTACACATCTAGGACAATTTTATAGAGTTAAAGCATTATAGACAACAATAGCCACTTTCACCATATACACAGCCTACGAGTAGATACTGTCCAAAACTAGTATGTAGGTAGTGCAATGTATGACATTGACTGTTACAGTACATGAAAAAAATAGAATTTTGGTTTCAGTTAGGAAAATAATAGCCAGAAAGTTAGTGATGCAGAAAGATAGTGAGAGAGTTAAGAAGAATAGAGGAATTACAGCCTGAGCAGTAGCTTTAAGGATATGATACAGAAACAGAGAAAGAGTTAGGAGAGACTTAGGATCTTGCAGACCATGAGGGAGTGAAATGTGACAGAAGAGGAGGATGGGGATAATATGGAGGAAGAGGAAGAGCTGAGCATTTGACAGGCTTTATGCAGGAGCACAGCCATGTATTTTGAGATGATTTTTTAAACAGGTTTTGAAAAGAGTTAGGCCAGGCATAGACCTGGTAGCTAGAGGTAGTGAATTCCATGGTATATAGACAGAGTATGAATACAGAGAGTGACCTGGCTTTCTTGTGGGTTTTGCAATAGCTAAGAGATTTTTGTCTTCTGATCATAGGGATCAATTTGATGTGTAAGGTGACTAGATTGGCTATTGCAGGGCAGGCAGTAGGCTTGAAAATAAGGTTGTGTAAGGTGAATAGCTGAATAAAGGCAAATTGTTTGGGGAGCTCAATTCAGTTTAGTTCTAGTAGTGGTATACAGAGGTATGTGTGAGATTTAGAGTTTGTGACAAACTTTGCAACTTTGTTGTAGCACTGTTCCAACTTAGAAGTTTTTAAGTTAGTTAGGATAAGAGCACTGTAAAGCAGGGAGAGAAATACAAATGTTTTTGCAAGGGTAGTTTTGGTTGCTGCAGTAAAAAAATGTTAGTTTCTATATAAGTGTCCAAGTTTTTGATAAGTTCTCTCTACATTTATCTCTATATGGGGGTTGAATAAAAGTTTATTGTCAATGATAACTCCTAGAAGTTTGGTTTCCTGCACTATATCTATGACAGTGTTGACAGATGCAAGGATGCTGAAATGATCAGTGACAGGGGAGGTGTTTTTGGGGGTGAAAGAGTACTAGTTTAGTCTTCTTTAGATTAAGAAAGAGATGGGAATTTCTTAGCCAGGCTTCGACTACAGTAGAGGACTGTTGAGTTTTTAAAAGTAGTTCTAGTAGTGATTGAGCTGTACAGATTATGGTAGAATCATCAGCGTATTGAATGAGGGTTCCAGGATGAGAGGCAGTGTGAAGGTCGTTTGTGAATATGTTGAAGAGTAGGGGGCTGAAGATGGAGCCTTGAGGGAGTCCAGTAGGGTTGTGGAGAAAGGGTGAGAGTTCACTGGAGAATTTCACTGCTTGTTTACGATCCATGAGGTAGCTCTGAAACCATTTTACTGTGTTACCGGAGAAACCTAAGTTAGGCAGTGTGTTCACTAGTAAGGGGTGAGAAACTGTGTCAAAGGCCTTGGAGAGATCAAAAAAATTGTAGTTGTATAGCATCCTGCATCTCTGACTTTGTTCACGGTGTCTGGAAAGGAAAATGAAGCTGTTGCTGTGCTATGGCTGGGTCTGAAGCCATGCTGGGTTTTGGTTAAAAGATTGTTTTGCAATACATATTGCATTACCTGCTGATGGATACCTCTCTCGAGAATTTTGGATATGGGTAACAAGATGGATATAGGACGGAAATTGGATGGTTCAAAGGAGTTGCCTCCTTTATGTATGGGGGTGATGTGAGATTGTTTCCATATATGTACTTCCGATTTGGATAAAGACCTGTTTATAAGGATACTGATTGGGTAGGCGATTGAGTTGGTAGCCAGTTTGAGGTAGTGTGGTAGAAGATTATCAGCCAAGGTGGAGCAGCATTTTAGTTTTTGTGACAGTTTCTTAATGGTGTCAGAGGGTATGGGCTGAAATGAGAATAGGGATTGTATGACATTTTGTTGCATATGGGGGTTATTAATGATAGGGATAGATGTAGTTGATAGTCTAGGGTTGGTGTCCAAATATGTTAAAGGGTGGGGGGGTCCAGCATTAGGGGTGTTAGTTTGTAGGTCTGATATTGATTTTATGAAGTGCTTGTTAAAGTTTTAAGCTATTTTTGCTGGTGGAGTATCAAATGATAGGGTGTGCTCTCTGTTTGTTCTGGGATTAAGTAGAGAAGATATGGAGTGCCAAAATTTATTGTGGCTGATTTTATGCTGGAGTTGAAGCTGGGAATAGTATGACTTCTTAACTCTGTTGGTTACTTTTGTCACTTTGTTACGTTACGTAGTGTTTTGAAATTGACATGATTTTTTTTTCATTTTTGTTTAGTTTCCAGGTCATCCAGGCTAGATCTCTTTGCTTCATCAGGTGTTTACATTCCTTAGAGAGCCATGGTGCTGAGTTCTTTTTGATTCTTTTCAAACAAATGTGAACTAGGGAATTAGGTATTTGAAGGAAGGTGTTATTAAAGTATAGTACAGCATCAATAAAGGGTAGTCATTTAAGGAGTGTGGAGTCTTTTTCATGTAGGAGATTGTTGAATTTATGCTGACAAAAATTAGTTCCTAACTAATTTTACATTGTGTACTCTTAGTTGTTGGGAGTTTGTTCTAAGGGTAATAAGCTGGCAAATGATCACTCGGGTAGCTATACAGTGTACTGGAAGAGGGTTAATTGGCAGGGTGGGATGCCAGAATTCAGTCTAGGGTAGATTGGCAGGTAAGATCTTTGATGTATCTTGCTGAAGTATTGAAAAGCTGAGAAAAAACATACAGATATATACTACTTGTGGGGGAGTTGAAGCTATGGTTTGCATTTACACCTCCGAAGATTATTGTTTCAAGGTTTATTGTTTGGGGTGGCCAGGATAAAATATTTTCCAGCACTGGTATATTGTGACCTGGTGGGATATACATTACTATTATGTAAATCCTTTTTGATGTGTTGAGGTTCAAAAAAGAGATTAGTACCTCAACATTAGAAAATATGGCTATATTACTGGTGTAGGGTGTTATGTTGTATGTGGAGGGATATAGAAGGGCTATCCCCCCTTTTAGATCTATCTCTTCTAGTTATTACAAAGTTTGGAGGTATTATTTCAGAGTCTTTTACACTGGTGTGTAGCCATGTTTTGGTAAGGGCTAGTAAGTGAGGTTTTTTTTGATGAATCCAGGCATGCAGTGGGGCTATTTTATTACATATATTTTTAAGGTTCAGTGTAAACATGTTTAAATCTTTGGAGTTACTCTTGTGGTTAGGATTAGAGGATGGGCCTGGGTGAGGATGCATGTCTTCACATTTGAGAAGATAGGTAATGAGGAATGAGTGCCATGGGATGTGCTTTTTATTAATAGGTGATGGTGTTGAGTGTGGTTTCATAGGAGGTGAGGAGGGCAATCTGCGGTTTGAATAATATTAGAGGGTACAGCGGAAAAGCTGTGAGGAGATATTTGAGAAGCTGTGTTGTTTATTGGGGAGATGGTTGGAGGAGGTTGTTGATGTGTATTGGTGTGTGTGGGGGTATGCAAGGATAGAGTTTTTTGCAAGGTTGAGAATTAAGAGTAAAGAGGTTAGGCAGGTTAGAAGGAGCATGTGAACTGTGATGGTGGGTTTAAAAATAGTAAAAGTAGTATTTTATGTGTTACAATGTACTATCCTTTGTGGTTTGTGACAAGGAGGGGTGGGGGAGATGCGATTGGTCAGTAGTAAAATTAAGGTGCAATGTTTGTTTCATGTATATGTAGTAAAAGAGAAGGGGGTAAGCCTGGAGTTAATGTAAGATAGTTTGAGGTGGTGATAGTATTGATATGGTGAAGCAGAGTAAGAATCCAAGAAGTATAGTAGGGGGGATGAGAATTCATGGTGATGGATGTAAGAGAAAGCAGATACGTTTGGTTAAATACAAGTAGGTAAGGTGTGAATGAAATGTGGGTATGGACAAGGTAGAGTTTTATACAATTGGATCATAGGAATAAGGAGTAGTGGTTTGCTTGGGATATGAGTAAAGGTGCTGGGGGCAGGGTAGGGGAGTGGAGTGAGCAAAGCAGAGTGGGAAGAACTCCCAAGATGGTTTACCCCCTAAAACAGCCTTTGAAGTAGAATGTTCATGGGTACAAAGACAAGGTCTCTGAACGCTAAATACTTGAGTCACAGCATTTAATTTTATGGTTATGGGCTTTTCCAAATCTTTGCAGGGATCTATTACACTGATAAGAGTAAAATATGCTGAAGTGTTAATGTAGCTTCACCTTCAGCAGTAAAGGCCTGTGAGTGTGGGTAAGTAAATAAGGGTGGGGATATCCTTCCAGCAGATTCAACACTACACAACAGAACACACTAATGCATGATTTAACAAACTTATTAGTTTGAGTTTTGGAAATTGACTCACATAGATTTAACTCAGTGTGCTGTTCCTTGTGAACTTTTGCAACTGCAGGTGAAATTCAGCTGTGCAAGTTCTTTAGGTAGTGGGATATGATAACTTTTGTGGCAGCAGTAGTCAGACTTACTATGTGCTTGGTTCACTTATTGTAGAGTGAAGCAGCTGGATGGAGAGATCACTTGGGACATAGGGTATAGAATGTGTGTGTGTATATATATATATATATATATATATACCCTAAAATTGAGACTAAACCAGTAAAACAATGTCATTAAGTATTGTTATTTGATTATGAGACTGTTTATAAATATATGTTCATTAGTAGATATAGGCAGTATTCCCATAACTCTGTTGACACTAGACAAACATCTCTTTAAAGTTACCTTGTAATTCAGGCAGAACTGTGTTGTTCCCAATAACCTCAACTCATGCCATAGCTCTGGTAGTGGCATTTGGTACATTTGGCTTACAGAATACCATGATAGGAGCATTCTAAATTTTGACACTACAGCTGTATTGAAACTCATTATCAGCATTCTATGCTTTCTTTGCTGCTACTCTCTGTTAATATTTCTCATTTCTAATGGTAAGGTAACCCAGGAAGTTAAAAAAAATTAGTGTTATATTAAACTATAGTAATTATCTTGATATGAACTGCAGTGTGTCAGGTTGTTAAAGCATATCAAATATAAAGCTGTTTATAGTACAGCTGCATTACAGTGGTGCCTTAAAATAAAATGGTTGATATCGCTTAGTTTTAGAAATTTATGGATATAAACAGCAGTAAAGTCTCAGATTATATTATTTCAGTATAACTGTTGTTCTTAACTGTAATTAAAACAAGCTGACAGGATATTTCTGACTTTCAAGTTGTTTCTTTGGTTTTCTAAGTACTGGTTAGCGAACAGCAATATTTCCCATTTTCCTTATAAATGTAATTTATCAAAAATTATCCATTTTACACACATCAGTCTAGCAGCAGGTCACACTATACTATTCCTCACTCTTGACTGATTTACAGGTCAACCATAATGTAATACAAAGGACAACAACAGTATTGACAAAAATAGCACAGAAACACTACAGCAACAGATAAATGCCTTTCCTGTGCTTAATGTTACCATGTGCCTCAGCAGGTAGTATACTTACCTTTGATACCAGAAACATGAGAAGGCTGTGGATTGTGTCCCCATGCTAGTCACTTAGATTCACTTTCAAATACTAATAATGTAGTTCAGAATAAGGGTGGATGGGAGTTTTACTCCTTAGCTGTTGCTCTTCAGATAAGAAATCAAACAGTGATCAAATGAGGTGTGTGTTTCTGATGATAACACTTAGCCAAAACTTACGGGGATATTTTTCATTATTAAAGAAACATAAATGCATAAGGCATCATTATGGTATTATAAATAGTATCATGCATTTCTTGGCACAGAGTTTTAAGCCGTGGCTTTGGAACCAGTCATTTGACTGTGTTAGACCTTCCTTCAATATGTTAGTTTCTTGGAGGAAGAGTTGTGATTGCTCCTAGCATGCAATCATCTGCAAACGTGGCAAGCAAGAAGCTGTTGACATTGGTCTTTATTTAAAAAAAAAATAGATGCCAAAGAGGCGCGGACCTAGTACAGGGCCCTAGGGGACTCAAGTGGTGACTGGTTTCTTTGTGGAAGTTGTCTCTCCAATCCTAACTTCCTGAGTCCTCTCTGGGAACAAGCTGGCTATCCAATGAGTTTCATGGGGGTTTATGTCTAATTTCATGAGTTTGTTTACAGTCCCAAGAGGGGTAATTTATCAAATGCCTTAGCTAGATCAAGATAAGCAGTATGCATCATTATGTCCTCATCCATTGCCTTGGTGACCTTCTCAAAGAAGTCCACTAGGTTCAATAGGTATGACCTGACTTTGATGAAACCAAACTGGGTTGGGTCCACCATCTGAAGGTTTTCTATGTCATTGTTAGCCAACTCCATGATAATTCTTTCCATGTCTTTGCATATGAGACTAGTCAAGACTAATGAGTCTGTTGTTCTTGGCAACCATTGATCATCCGACTTTGTGCAGAGGGAAGACTGTAACAGTCTTCCATTCACATAGCTCAAAGCCTGTGGTGAGGCTGTGATTAAATAGTGACACCTGTGGCCCTGATAGTTTATACTTCAGGCTATTTAGGAGGCATCCCAGGGTATTATTGAGGCAATTGAAGATGTATTCTTGGCCTTAAAGACCATATCTAAGACTTGTTCCCTACTGGTAGTTGGAGGGGCTATGTTAGATGGTGTGTCCTGGAGGGTGGCTGAGGGTGAGAGGACAGTACAGTTGGAGATGAATTTGTCAGCCAGAAGATTTGCTATCTCTCCTGCTTCTGTGAAAGTGGGTCTACTTACCAGCAGTTTAGCACACTGTTGTGTGCTGTCTTAGAGGTTTTGGACATAGGTAAAGAAGGCTTTGTAGTTTTTCTTGGCCTGGGATGCTACTTTACCTCAAAATTTGCTTTGTTGTACTTAATTTGTCCTCTTATTTGTCTATGCAGTTTGATGAGAGAGCTTTTATCATCTTTTTTGCTGTTATGCTTCCTAAGTTTAGCTATTACACTTTTTCTTTTGTTGTACAACCTGTCTGATTTTGGATTCAGCCAGGGCAGTTTGTTTTTTTGAGTTAGTTTTGGGCTTACTTTTGGTAGGCACAGTAACCTCTCTGCAGTCACTGATAATTGTTGTGCAGAGCTTCTGTGAATAATTCCACATGGTCTGCTTTGTTATCTGGGTTTGGAAGAGCTGGACATTTTTGCAGGCTATCACTTAATAAAAGATAGTTTGCCGTAGACTACTTTCTGTATGTTACAAGGTTTGCTGGGGTTACAAAATTGCTTCTTATTTTAAAGGAGGCTGCTTTGTGGACTGACCTTACTAGAGAGGAGATGAAGAAAGGGTGCAGGGTTTTCCCATATTTATGAGTATCAAGTCCAATATGTTTGTACTTATAGTAAGCATATGCAATAAATAGTCCAGGTTGTTTTTTCTTATAAAGTCTTGGAATCTCTGCACTTGCAAATTTGGGGTAATGTAGTATTCCCAGTTTGGAGAGGGATAATTAAAGCCACCCATGAATATGGTATTTGGTTAAGTGGTGAGTTTGTCCAGTAGGTTTAAGTATTAATTATAGGTTTCATGTGACAGAGGATGACCTGTAGTTTGCTAGGATATAGTATAGGACTTTGTCTGTGGTGATCTGGACGTGGAGGAATTCCAGTACCTCGTCCTCCTTAATCAACCTTGAAGTATCCTTGTTACTGATGCAAATCAAGACACCTCTACCTTTAGTCTCCATCTGTGTAATTGCTGGTCTATATTTGTGGAAGACATTGAAGCCTTTCACTACTGGTGTACTCACTACATCTTTAACCATGTTTTGATAACTGTACAGATGTCCATATTCTGCAAGGTAAGGGAGCTTGGAGGGAGTGAGATTTTTTTTAAAACTCCTGCCATTGAACATTATCACCTTTAGATTTCCTTAGGTAGATTTACAATTTTGGAAGGTTTTTCAGAATGGCATTACCAAAAAAAAGCTATATTGGTAGGGCAATGTTTTAGTCAGTATTCAAAAGCCTGTAGGGGGCAGGTGCAGACCATCCTTAGAAAAGCAGTATGGTTTGTTAACCATATCCTCCCATGCTGACAAATATTGTATTCCCCTAAAATGGCAGAAAAAGTATTGTTAAAGTTAATCATCTTCTGTTCATGTTGTAGCATCCTCCTTGGTGAAGGTAGAAGGCTCTGCAATACTAGGCATATATACCAACCTGTGGCACATAGTTCAAGAGATCCATAATGTTTCTCTTCATATAGTCTAGGTAGGTATGTCTCAAGTCATTTACAACTACATGGACTTTTACTGAATTATACTGGTACCTGTGGTGCAGTGACTTGACTGAATGCATACATGGATGGATCCTGACCTGTTTTATGCAGATGAAAGTTATTTTATCCTTGTTCAGCCTGGATATGCTCCACATGTGGGGTATGTCAGAAAGAGAACTTTTTTTCTTCTTTCACTTTGTTGCTCAGTTATGAGTCAAAATTTTAAATCAGAATTGGCTTATGGCTTATTAAAAGTACACGTATCTACCATTTCAACATGCATAGAAAAAAAAATGCAACTACACATAAGTTTTGCACAAAGATACCGTTTTCTAGGGTCCTGGGCCTGCTTCATCATGAGTTGGACAGGCCTTTCCTTCTATCCCACTTCTCATCAAAGCAATGCAAAAGATAATGAAGGACAAGCTAAAATGCTAAAGATAGTTCGCTTTTATTCATAGGTTCATAGGTAGGTACTAGGCTATTGGCCCTAGGGCATAATTAAGCTTAGCCAAAATGTTTCAGCTTGCGCCTCCCATGTGATTTAGTTACCTGCGCCTCTGTCGAGCAGGGCCAAAGAAGTGATTCCCAGGGTGAATTTCCTGTTCCCCATCCACTCATCAAGATTCTTCTTGAAGAACGCCAATGAGATGCTCTGCCTCACATATATGGGGACCTTATTCCAGAGCAGGGGGAGTCTCTGGGACACGAATCTGTCCCTCCAACAAGTCCTGTTTATTGTAGAGGTCAGGTTAATGTCCCTAGAGCATGTAGCTCGGGTAGATTGGGTTTTCCTTAGGTGGAGCATTTCCAGCAATTCGGGGTTTGACATAGCTTTGTATGTCGGGCAGAGATCACCTTTGAGTGTCCAAGAAAGCACTGCTTCTCCTTTCATATAAATACGGTAAGTGCAGAGCCTCTACTGCTGCCTTAGCATGTGAACCTCTTGAGCACAAAACAAGGATTATTTATTGAAAACAATCCGACTGTTCATACATATAATATTCAACAAATTGCTGTCTTAAATAAGGTTAGGAAACTTAATGTGTCATACCTAGTAAAATGGAAAATATTCTTCCTTTCCTGCCAATGGAAGAGAAAGGACCTGGTCCAGACCTCTTTGTCTTTAGGACTAAATTAGCAGTCATACTTTTTAAATCAGGATTGTCTTATGCCTCATTGAAGGTGCATGTGTCTACCATTTTAGCATGCCTGCATTTGAAACTTCAACTCTGTTCTTGAGTACCAGTGAAGCAGTTCTTTAATGGGTCTCTGCACTTGAGACCTCCAGAGAAATAAGTCTGTCCACTGTTGGATCTCAGTAATGTCCCAGACATGGTAGCCTTGTTTTCTTTTGAATCATCAACCTGCAACTACCTCTTCTTTAAAATGATTTTTTAATGGCCATCGTCTCTGCTAGAATAAAATCAGAAGTAGAGTCACAATTTACACTAAATGTTTTTTTCATGTCAAAAGTTGTTACTGAACTATCCTTTACTCAGACCATTTACCTTCCTGTTTCTCACCCTACCACACAAAGCAAATATTTCCTAGATGCAAATAGATGGTTGAGATATTATTTGGACAAAACAAAAGAAACAAGGGAAAAACAAATCAGTAATTTTATGTATCTATGTACACATCTATTTATTTATTTTAATTGCATTTGATTACCAGAAAAGTTTGAATGGGTATCAAGCCCCCATTTTAGTAGATGACCATTGAGAAACACTCCAACTGCCATTAAATAGAATAAACACAAATACATAAGGTGGTTGCAGTATGCAGAGATGGCAAAGAGACAGAAAGAGAGCAGTACAATCAGAGCATACATATAATGCACGTAGTTGCATTCACATTGCAATATACAGTATTCAGAGTTTCATTCTCATTGCAATATACATTATTCAGAGTTTCATTCTCATTGCATTATACTATTAAACGTGATGGATATCTGAGTGCATACTTCACTTTTAGAGTCACGAAAGGAATTAGTATAATCAGCATTTACATACAATATATGCAGCTGCAATTGTGTCACAATATAGAGACAGACACACACACACACACACACACACACACACACACACACACACACACACACACACACACACAAAAAAACATTTTACAGATAACAGTCATGTATATATGTGTGCAGACCTTATTTTTAGATCCACAAAATCAACATGAGCAATTGATAATTGTAATAATACATTTTTGTCAGCAAAAATTAGATTCCACTTATTTTGATTTCACTTTGAGAGAGGAAAGAGGAGGCAACATATTTTTGTCCACAGGGGAAAAAACAGGAAATATGAGATATGTTACTCAAGACTGGTGTGGTATCCTTCAAGGCCCCTGAGCCAGTGGAAACCACAACCCAAGCTGCGGAAGCCCTTACAAATGCCTTCTATAAACACCTCCAAGACTGCATGGATCAGGCAATCCCAAATAAAACCAAGACTCTTTCCACAAAGGGCAAACGTCCAGTCTGGTGGACCCCAGCCATTAACAAACTTTACAATAAGAGGAGAAAGCTATTACATGATGGAACAAAATCCATAAAAGGGAAGTCACCCCTGATCATTATTAGTAAAAAAATACGAGCACTCATAAAATCAACTAAGGCCAATTTTGAGAGAAAAATTGCCATGGATTCAAAGGACAATCATAAGGCCTTTTTCAGCTATGTTAGGAACCTGGGTGGAAACTCCCAGATATGCTCAGAATTAGTCCAAAATGATACAAAAATCACTGAACCCACAGACATTGCCAACATACTGGCAGACAGGTTCAGTGCAAACTTCACCCCCCCCCCTAAAGGAGAGATAACTATCCCAGCCGAGTGTAGCCTCCCGGACATCTCAAATGTGCAGGTGAAAGCTGCTCTCTCTAAAGCTAAAAACACAGCATCAATGGGACCGGATGGTGTCCCCGGCTGTGTGCTACACGAGCTAAATGAGGAATTAAACCCGCACATAAGGCAGCTGTTTAATCTCAGCCTTACCACAGGATACGTGCCCAAGGAGTGGCGACGGCAACTGTTGTCCCACTCCACAAAGGCGCCTCTACGGACCCTGGTAATTACCGCCCCATAAGCTTAACAAGTCTAGTCTGCAAAGCTATGGAGAGGATCATAATGGAGCTCATAAACAAAGATATAGGGGACTTGCAGACATTGGACCTGACCCAGTTTGGCTTTGTCAAGGGAAGATCATGCCTTTTGAACTTGGTCGACTTCTTCGAAACAGTCACCAAGGCCATTGATGAGGGAAAGGCAGTCCATACAGCCTACCTTGACCTTGCAAAGGCTTTCAACACAATACCCCACTCGGGTATTGTAGAAAAACTTACCAGCTTAAATGTAAACCCATATGTCACAAGATGGGTTGCAAACTGGCTTAAGGACAGAACCCACAGGGTTAGAGTTGCTGGCGCTGTGTCAGACTCCAAGCCGGTCACAAGTGGTGTCCCACAGGGCTCGGTCCTTGGTCCCCTATTGTTTGGCATCTACTTCTCAGAAGTACAGGCCAACATAGGAGGACTTTGGCTGACAAAGTTTGCAGACGACTGCAAACTGGGCCATAGTGGAAAGTGCATCAGACACGGATATCCTTCAGAAGGGACTCACGGAAACAGATAGCTGGTGCCAGAGCCATGGCCTGAAGTTAAACGCCAAAAAATGTATAGTCATACCCTTCGGGAAAAACAAGGTAACCCCAAGCTACCATATAGGTGGCAATCCACTAAGCACAGAAGAGGTTATCAGGGACCTGGGGACCCAGGTTGACAGTGGCCTTTCTTTGACACTCACATTGCTAAAGTGGTTAGAAAGACCTTCTACATTGCCCACCTGATCATGAAGGGATTCACATCCAGATCTAGTGAGGTTATTGCTCCCCTGTACTCTTCACTTATCAGACCAATGATCGAGTACAATGCCCCATTCGGGATGTATCTCACCCGACATCTGCAGCAATTGGAGAGACCCCAAAAGTTCCTCACCAAAAGGATAAAGGGACTCCAAAATCTGTCATATGCTGCCAGATTGAAGAAACTCCAGCTCTATCCAGTCGCATACCGTCTGCTCAGAGGTGACATGTGCCTGACATACAAGGCCATGTCCAACCCGGAATTAATGGACATGCTCCACCTCAAAAAATCCAAATCCACCAAAACCACTAGAGCAAGCGACTTAAACCTTAGCACGGATATAAATAGGACATGCTGGAGGGATAGATTTATCACTCAGAGACTCCCTATGCTGTGGAATAAAATCCCAGTCCATGTGAGGCAGAGCACCTCGCTGACTCTGTTCAAGAGAAATCTAGACCTGTGGATGGGAGATCGTAGGTTTACCCCGGGAATCATCTCTGTGTCACTGCTGGACAGAGGCACAACAAACTAATGGGCACAGTATTTTTTCATATAAGGGGTGGCGTAAGCCACAAAAATTTGGGCTAGGCTTATAAATGCCTTAGAGCAGATAGCCTAGTATAAACCTATGAACCTATGAACCTATATGTGGGGTTTAGCCTAGGGAAGTACAGGAGCACAGCTGTGATCTAAAGGATTTTAGATTGTCTATGAGTAGGACAGTGGAAGCATTTGAATTCCCTGACATAATATTAAGGTTATTTAGGATATATGAGGTGTTGGAGGCAAAAATTAAAGTGAGAGAGTTCCTCTCTGGTAAGTTGTATCTGAAAAGAAGAACCATGCTGGTAGGTCTTCTTTCCTGTATGTTATTTCTTCATTATTCTGAACATTGGCAAAGAAAGTAATTGACTCAGAAATTCAAGGATATATTTGGTATGGTATTCAAGAAAAGTTTACTTTAATTCTAGTCAATATTATTTTCTACCTTATAAAACCAGGAAAGGACATCTCAGTGTTTTGGAACATTCTGAGACAATGTCAAGTCTTTTCAGGATATAAAATTAATGATGATAAAAAAATGGCTATACCTGTAAACAATGCACCCACACATGAATTGGTTTAGCAATACCCATATGTATGAGGACATGACAAAATGATGTATTTAGGAGTATGGGTTAAAAATGATTCTGTTATGCCAGCTAAGGATGTCTGGGAAGAGACTAAATAAAGGATAATACAAATTTTGAGAAACTAGATGTTATTTATGAAGGTGGATAATAAGATACAAGCAGTAAAATGTTTTTAGTCCCTTTAGTTTTATATGCAGGTTAGGGATATTTTTATCAACAAGATGAGAAAGCTGTGTCAATAACTAATATAAGGAGTTGAAATATTTTATCTGTGAAGAGAAGAAGGCAATAGTCAAATGAAATAATTTGATCCTTTCAAAAGAACAAGGTGGTTTAGGATTACCTGATTTGAAGGGATATTTTACAGCTACACAGTTAAGGCTCATATACATAATAAAATCAAAAGCTATAATTCAAAGTGGAAAGGTATGATGATGATGAAATGGTGGGGAAATTCAAGAAATAAGGAGACAGTGGGATTTTGGATGCAGATCCTTAAGGAGAGTAATAACAGCTATACAGAATATTATATTCATAAACTGGCAGAGTACTTGAAGAACTAAGCCAGCATTAGAATGAAGAAAGGAGATTCTACCAATAAAGATGACTGCAATCAGGAGTATGGAGAATAGGCAAGGGAGGGCTGGAATTTACTTTAGAAATTTGCAAAGAAACCCATGTATTGTGAACAAATAACTAAAGAGGGAAAGTTAATAGAGTGGGAAGAGGCCAAGAAGACATTTGGACTGCATGCTAGAGACTGCCTTTCCCTATCAGGGATCGAGATTGCTATCAAAGTACAGGCAAAGAGAAAAGATAGGGGAACCCTAAGTGAAAGACCTCTCTGGTAGAGATTTTAGTTAAATCTAGTATGGAATTAGCTAATAAAAATGGATAATTAGTAGGCCATATAAAATATTGCACAATAACTACAGGAGTCAGTCAGAGGAGTTTAGAATATATTAGGAAGAGAGACTGGATAAGAAATTCTCAAGGAAACAATGGGAGGACATATTTATGGTGCCAAAAATCCAACGCAGTCTGAAAGATTTAGGATTTTTGCTTTGAAATGTTTGCATAGGTATTTTATAACCTAAGCAGACTCCAAAGATTTTTTTTTCATCACGTAGATGCCAAAAGTTGGAGGTGTGACAGACAAGAAAGAGTTAACTGGAACAAATGTTTTGGGAGTGTAATGAGCTGGCAGACTCGAAAAAAAGATCCTTGCAGAAGACTCTGTCAGAAATATTGGGTAAGCAAATGAGTGTAGCTAAGGAAATAGTTTTTTTGAGCTGGGATATATGATCTGAATAGTCTAGACATAGTAAGGCCTTAGCAAGTTTAATGCTGGTGGCTGCCAAAAAAAGCAGTTACTAGAAAATGGAAATCAAAGCCTAAACCAAATGTATTGAAATTAGTAAAGATTGTAACAGAAATAAAAGAACTGGAATTGGAATATTTAGAAAAGGGTAGGAGCAAATTACATAGAAAAAATGGAAATTGTGGGAACAATACATACCGATTAGTATTTTGGAATTGGAGAATAGGAGTGAGGTTTAAAGTAAGGCAATAATTGATCAATTTATATAATGTTGGATTGATGATATTTTTATCAAAGAATATATATGTGATGGGTAATGTTTGTAACTAGGAACAAGTTAACATGATTTGTTTTCTTGTATATATAAATGTATATTTGCTTATGTCTTAAGTGATAATACAGTAACAGTGTTAAGAAAAAGATTTTACATTGTCAATTTGACTGCGAGGGATGGGGTTCCACTTTTTGGAGATGTCGTTTGAGTATAACAAGTCTCTTATTTGATGTGTTTACTAATAGTTGGTGTTTGTCTGTGGAGACCAGAATTCTAGTAGATTAGGATGTGATAATCCCATTTAGACATGGACAATTTTCTGATCTGTTAATGAGGTTGTGAGTAGTCACTAATAATGAGGAGGTTAGGTAATGTGGTAGGTGTGCCAGTTTAACTGTTTCAGTGCCAGGCAGTGGTGTGTTTTATGAGGCAGATTAACTGCAAACCTAGAAACTTTTTATAGCCTTATTCGAGTTGACTTTCCCCTGTAGACTGTAGGTTTGTGAAAAAATTAGTTGCTTAAAGAAATGCTGTAAGAAGGTGGATTGAGGCAGTTTACTTTCTGGCATTATCAGTTCGATTTGGTTAGATCATATGGGGGGGGTGGCAGAGTTGTTGGTGGTGTTTGTTGTTTTTTAACTGACTGTTTTACATGAAGTCCGCACTTCATGTTTTTATCTATGATTTCTCAAGCATTTTGGGTGGGGTATAGAATAGCTATTCATCTGTAGTTTGAGATGTCTGTAAACATGCCTCCTTTATGTAGAGGTAGGGTGTAAGATTTTTTCCACAATGTCGAGACATAGCATTCAGTGATGGACTTCATTTAAACAGAAGTGGGACATATGTTTGTGCTTCAGCTGCAGTTCTGATATATTCAGCTGGTATTTTATCTGGGGATAGAGTAATTAGTTTTAGCTTAAGGATATGTCTCTTAAGTCTAGCATGGATATCCAGATTTGAAGGTTAGTTTGTTGTTGTCTACTTGAGGATTGGTGGGGTGGGAATTAGGAGTATTTAGGTTCATCAGAAATACCACTGTTTCTGTGAAATTAGTATTGAATTGATTTGCTATTCCATTTGACTGGATAGAGCAGATTGTACAGTGTGTCTAGGTTTTAGGAGTTGATTTATGGCTGACCAGAATATTTTTTTTCTTTAGGGGTTGTTTGGATTTGATTTTGAAAGTTGTGTGTTTTAATCTTTTTTAACTATTTTAGTCTTATATTTCACTGCATTTCAGAGTTGCCGATAGTGTTGTAGGTTAGCCTGTGTTTTATGTTCTAACCATTTTTGCAGGCCATGTCTCTTTGTTTCATTAGTTGTTTTTATCTTCGGGCAGCCAGTGTGCTGGAATGGTATTGACGGTTTTGGTTCTCTTTGGTTTGAGAGGAATCAGTTCTTTTTGAATAGCTAAAAATATTTAATTGAGAATTCAGATATATCTAAGGGGTGGTATTTTTAAGAAGCTCCAATTACACAACTTTGAAGTTATTAATAAATGTTTCCTTTTGGAAGGATGTTTGATTTTTTTTTACCTGTTTGCAGTGGTATAGCTAGCATAAGTTTTTATGTTTTTATAGAGAATGTAAGGAGGTAATCACAAAGTGAATCTGATAAAGTGTCCTAGGAAATGATGTTGGTTGAAGATATAGGGATCACATTAATAAGAGATTGCCTATTACTAGTTTTGTTATGGTGAGTAAGTGTAAAAATTAGTTGTGTGAGGCTATATAAGTTTATTGTGTCTGTGTGTGTGTGGGGGGGCAGAGTGTAAAGCAAGCAACTCAGTATCAAAGTCTTCTGATATTGTTTCTTGATTGATGTTCATAGATTTCCAAGAGAGGAGTTCTTCATCAGCATTGACATAGTTGCCAGCAGGGATATATAGCAAATATAGGTACATTACTGTTGAGTTTAAGGAAGGAGATACAAAGTTCAGCATTTTTAAATTTAGGGGAGGTGAATGAGGAAGGTAACATTACTAGGTTATGTTTGAACATTATTGCTACACCTTCTCCATATTTTCTTTTCCTGTCTGCTTTAAGATGTTGTATCCAGTGGGTGTGATTTCTTCATTTTTTTATATCTTGTTGTCTCAGTTACAATTACTACATCTAGAGAGTGGAATACTAACGAAATATGGAATTCTTGTATTTTGTTACATAGGCTTATTAAGTTTATGTTAAGGCACTGAAGACCTGCAAGTTTTCTGGGGTGTGATGTGAAAGAGGAGATGAAAGAGTTGTCTGGAAGGCTGATTTGACTTAGGTCTGGGTGGATATGCCCACTTAATTTTAGGGTTATTATTCTGCATACCTCTCGATGGGTGGCTGCGATGGTGCAGTGGTTAGTGTTGCTGCCTCACAGCAAGAGGTTGTCCAGTTCAATCCTTGGCTGGGGTGCCTTCTGTCTGGAGTCTGCATGTCCTCCCTGTGGTCACGTGGGTTTCCTCCAGGTGCTCCGGTTTCCTACCACATCCCGAAGACATGCTGTAGTGTATTGGACACTCTAAATTGGCCCTAGACATGAGTGCGTGTGTATGTGTGCCTTCTGTGGAAGGTTGGGTGCCGGGCTGACAACTCGACACCATAATACTCCACTGCCAATCATGAGCGGACAGGTGATCCACTGTGGCGACCCCTAACTGGGAAAAGCCGAAAGAAGAATTCTGCATACCTCTCAACCATCCAGATTTTCACAGAATGTCCACAATTTTGCCTCATATGTTTGGTCTGTTCCTCACAAAATTTGTTTTCTAGCAAATAGTTGAGGACTGAAGTCACTAAATAATGACAGTCATTTTAGTTTCAGACTTCATTTCCTTCAAGAAAAAGCATGCTAACACAAAACCTGCTATTCTAGCAACTAATTTTATAAAAACAATATTTAAAATCTGGCCATATTTTCAGGTGCTTGTCCCCCCATTATTTTTGGATTTATCCAGATTTCTTTGGTTAAGAGGTTGAAAGGTATTTTATTCCATGATGAAAGTGAAAGAGCCATTTATATTGGTTTGTATCTTGATCCTAGTTTATGATGTGTGGAGACTTAATTGTTGGTGTTTATTTCTAAAACAGCAGATAGCAGAGCTGTTGTATAAATTGGTGGCTATCAAAACACTGCTAATGGTTGTGTTTAGGACTTGAGTGTGTGTAAAGCTGAGGAAGGTTGATTGTGAATATGTAAGGAGTGATGGTAGGATGTAGCCAATATCAGTAGTGCAAGAGATCAGACAGTAAGTGTATATAGCAACCATAAGATAGTCTCAGCTTCTAGAATAATTAATACACTACAGTGGCTGTTAATAAAAAAGCATGTTTTCAAAGGGCATCAAATGAATTTTTACATCATATTTTATAAAACTTACAGTTATATACATTTTAAAGTAATAGCAGTACCACTCAACATGGGTCATGTAGTACAATAGTAAGAGTTGAGCCATCCTCCAGGTGTGTCAGATAGCTCATGCTACCAGCAATGTGTGTGGCAGTCTAGTAGAGAAGGCACTGTGGTCGCAAAGGTGATACTTTTCCATGATACATTTTTCTATTCTGCATTCTCTGACAGATAGCTAACTTACCTGTCGCTACGCACAGCACTTGGATTCTAAAACTCAGATTAAAAAAAAAAAGTTGCTATCCAGCTGGTATGAATTTCATTATGAAATCTTCCATAGAATTTGTGCCACTAGTGTATGGGTTTCAGACAGCCACTAGCGCTGATCATATTTTGCAGTATGTCATCATCTCATCTTGTAAACTGAGAAGATGGGGTTTATTTTTGTCAGCCAGTGATGTACTTTGAAATATGTGTCTAGCATATCAATTTCAGTGGTCAAATGTTTACATATTTTCATTAACTTTTTATAGTTTAAAAAAATGACTGAATGTTGAACTTTGCTGGGCATGCCTCATTTTACTCTGCTTTGTTTAATCTGAAAGATTACTCAGATGGTCCTTACCTTGTATGTATAACGTTGGGATGCATAACATTTTGGGTTATATAATGAATGTTTTAAGATAAATGTATTATGATTTCTCATAAAAAAGAATTCACTAATCTGAAAAACATGCTGTATTTTCCCGTATTACATTGGATAATTTTCTGCTGTTACTCATGGAGGTATACAGAAAGAAAAATTGCTGAAATAGATAAATAATATAACATTTTGAGATTATAGCCCTGCTTTTTTCTGCTTATTGTTGATGTTATGATTTAATGGAGTGCCAGGGTTAATTGCATGTCATTTTTGATCAGCACTGTAATAGGTAACCACAAATGTGCAATTTGATTTAAAAACTGAGATTGTGGTTTCATGCAGAATTTACTTTTCTTTCAGATACACTGGATTTGGAGTTTGCATATTTAAGTAGCAGTAGTATGAAGGGTGCAGAACCTCCTTTAGAGGGCACTAATATTCTGATTGTGTTTCAGTGTTTGTTAAATACATGATTGCATTTCATGTTGACCACCTAGGTATCAAAACTTCCTCTTGGGGCCATTTAATTTTTGCAAATTTTTCCTCTTTGAATGATCACCTATTTATTCAAGATTGCATGAATATTTTCCTTGCAGTTAGAAGCTTTCCACAAATTTTCAAAGTATGTTTAAACTAAATTCCATCATAGGAAAATAAATAAATTGTTTTCCCATGCCATTAACTAGAGCTTTTAGTAGCAAAAGTTGTTTCATGTTTATAGAAAATAATTCCTAAATCAGCAATATTAAGCCCATATATGTCCTCTCACCAAGTGTACCCTCAACAATCTAAATCAGTCAAAGAAATCTCAAAATGTGGGTACTTATTGCTGACTTTATTTCCTGAACTACTTCATTGCTGTTTACTTGGTTTTCCTGCAAAATTTTTGATTTATAACATAATTTTATGAACTGCTTACCTACATACTCTAATATAATTATAGCTGTTCTGTAATATGGAGCACAAGGAAGACAGGTTTTGTAGACAATGCTTGAATTTCTGAAATTCATCTAGCAGATGCAATGGGTATTAGAAAAAAACATTTTACAAGTAAGATATTTGAGGTCACATTTAGCTGCTAGTTCAAAGGGGAATCTATAAGTGCCTGCAGTATCAGACTGAGGTCCCATGGGGGAGCAGGGTCCTTAAAGGAGATCTTAAAAGTAGAGTACCTTGCATGAAAGCTCTACACAACTTATGAGGGGCTACTGAGGAACCCTCAGTTACAATGTGAAAGTCTGATATCTCTGCCAACTGAACTTTAATGGTTGAACTGGCTCCTTCTTTAAAAAGTAGGGCCAAAAATTCAAGGATGTTATGTATCAGAGATGAAAAAGGTTCAGTATGATTTTGATGTGCCCAGTACACAAATCTTTTCCATTTACTGGAAAAGAGTTGATATGTTAAAGGTTTATTTGAAGATAAAAGTATATGATGGACAGATGAAGAGAGCATAGGTAATGAAGTTGGAGATGCCAGGCTGTCAGCTTGAGGTTTGATATGCCTGGATGGATCATGCCTATCGGGTGAGACAGGAGGTATGAGTTGAATCTAGAATCCAAGATTGGTGAAGTAAGTGAGGCCAAAGGAAAGGAAACCAAATCTGTCAAGGCCAGTAAGGTGCAATGAGGATGACTTTGTTCTTCCACATTGCAGCTTTCTGAAGGAATTTCAGAATTAAAGTTATTGATGAGTAGGCATAAAGTAGAATGGGGGGGGGGCAGTTGTGAAGTAGAACATCCCTCAGTGATAGGCAAAATAGCTGCTGCACTTGTTGTTTAGGGGAGAAGCCAAAAGACTGCAGCAAGGCTGGCCCCATCAACAAAAAATCATTTACGTCATGTTCTTGTTGAGAGGCCACTCATGAGGTAGAAGAATGCACCTGTACAGTTTGTCTGCTATCACATTGGACTTCTCCGGAATGTGAGTTGCTGTGAGAAAGCAGTTGGATGATTGTCCATTGCCAAACTCTGAGTGCTTCTCGACACAAGGGGTAAGATCTGGTCCTTCCTTGTTTCTTGATGTACCAAACTACTGATTACTGTCCATTTGAATTGCAATCATCCCTGAAGAGAGAGCATTTTGAAAGGCCTGCAATGCTAAATGCACTGCTCTCATCTCTAGGACATTGATATGCAAGTTGGCCTCATTGAGGGACCAAGTGTCATGGACTGTTTTCCCCAGAAAGCCCCCCCCCCCCACTGGGAAGCATCCATGGTCACTTTGGCCTTGGGCTGAGGGGGAATGAACTGACAGCCTTGTAGAACTTGATCTGACTGAATCCACCACCTTAGATCTTACTTACATATGGAGAGATTTGTATCAGAGTTGACATAGGAAAGTATTGGCCACTGTCTTGCTAGCATCCACTGTAGAATCCTTATTGAAAATCTGGCTAACAGTACTAATGATATGGCTGCTGGCATTGATTCTAGATCTAGAAGGACCAAGCAGGCCAAAATGTTGGTACTGCAGATTATTTTCCTGATCTGTGAACTTATAGTTTGAACTCTTGAGGGAGGCAGTGAGGGTACGTGGAGTCTGTGTTGAACAGAACTCCTATGTATTCCATATTTTGAGTCGGTTCCAGTTGATACTTTTCGTAGTTTATGGTTATCCCAAGATGAGAACAAGTCTGAAGAACCTGATATCTTGCCCTTATTAATTGATGCCTTGTTTGGGGTGCTAATGAGCTAGTCATCTAGATAAGGAAACACTCAGAATCCTTGCAGTCTCAAGTGAGCTGCTAGTACTGCCATATATTTGGTGAACACCCTGGGGGGCTGTGGTGAGACCAAAGGGCAGAACTCTGAACTGGTAATGACTGGCTCCCAGCCAAAAGCGTCAGTACTTTCTGGATCGTCTGTTCACCTTTATGTGATAGTACGCAACCTGAAGGTCTGTCAAGCACATCCAGTTATCCTTGCACAGAAAAGGGAGAACAGACTGAACTGTGACCATCAAACACTTGTTTTGTCGAACAGACTTATTCAAGTTTTATTCATTTATTTATTTTACATTTGTTGACCAGGATAGTCCGTCTGGGTGTGAGCCCATTTTCAGCGGAGACCCATGGAGAAAAGCTCCAATAAAACAAGAACAACATTGACAGGTGCAGTGTCAGTTTTACATAGAATTTAACAGAAATATCTAGAGACAATAAAGAAAGTACAATATACAAAGGCGAAAGTTATTAAAATATAGTAAAGTCATATATATATATATATATATATATATATATATATATATATATATTTTTTTTTTTTTTTTGAGGGCAGGGGTCCATCTTTAGTTGATCATTTGAGTATACTTTAATACATGTACATATGTAGACCCTTACAAAAAAAAAAAAAAAGAAATTATCAAATTATACTCTTATTGTAGGTAGCTGATAGGTGGTGTTAACAAGTGGGAGTGGGGTATACATGGAGACTGTAAAATTTAAGAGATGAAATTTGATGTGGCTTATGTGGTATTAGCCTGGCCTGGTGCAGGAGCAGAGCCATTTGTTAGTGAGGTGGTCTTTGAGCAGAGTTTTGAATTGGTGTAGATTGATAGCATTTAGGATGTGTTAAGGGATTGAGTTCCAAAGTTTAGAAATGTGGTGGGAGTAGGGAGAATTTGCTGAGATCCAAAACTGTTCTCCAGTCCTGTGTTTTTTTTTTTGCACTAAAAAGCATCGAGTAAGTTTCGGATTCTATCTGGTCTGGTGGGACCACTTGAATGAGTCTTTTTTTCTAATAGCTTTTGTACTTGAAGTGCTGCTTGTTCCCTCTGACTGGGTGAAACATTGGGGATTCTCTTTAAGATTAGAGGTGGAAGGGAAAACAATGTTATATAACCTCTGGAAATAATCCTCTGTATCCAAGTATCTTTTGTTATGTCAAGTCAGGCTCTCTGGTGTAGGGATAAATGACCCCCAATTGCCACCAGAGGGGGACAAATGGGCCACTTTTCCACAGTGTTGGTAGAGTATGACAAAGAATCTCTGGACTCCTGGTTTTGCGGGCCACCTCTGGCCCATGGGCGGCATCAATCATTGGAATTCCCACCTTAGCTTCTATGAAAATTTCCTCCACGTTTGTCATGGTAAGGACCCTGGGATTACTTGAACTACATCTTCTGACCACCTTATTGCTTCCTAGAAAAGTATCTCTGAGGGGTCAAAACACATGCACCCATGGCAGACAGGGTCTTTCCATACTTCTCATTCCTAGATAATGTGTCCTTTAATGTGGGGCCAAATAAAGACGTGCCATCAAAAGGAGCATTGCTGAACAAAGATTTGAAGGTTTGTGCAAAATCAGGTAAGCACATCCAGGCATGTCTCCTGATGGAAATGCCTGAATCCTCTGCCCTTGAGGTTCTTTCAGCTACATTTGAAATGAGCCTCATGAATTTAAAATAAATTGCAGGGTAGCCAGCTGAGAAGCCATACATGATTGGACCTCTGCAGACACAGATCCTAATAAGGTATTTGATAGTTCCTTAATCGAATCCCTCTGCAACCTAGTAAAGTGTGCCAAATAATGCAGTGACCTTAATGTGAAGGTCACTGAGGCATACACACACTTCACAAATCTGTCCTTTGCCCTAGACTCCCTGTTAAGGAAATGAGCAGTGGAACTGTCCTCGGCAAGTTCCTTCTTGGTAGTGCCACCATGACCTTGGCATCAACAGTACTCCTTTAGCCCAAAACTCCTTCCCTAAAGGTGGTTTCATAATCTTATCCAGACACCTGTTTATGAATTTAACCGTGTCGGGTTTCTTCCGCACCCACTGAGAGGTTAACTCAAGGAGCTCATCAGAGTAACCGGAGGTAGATGTGCCAGTACTAAAAACTCCAGGAATACCGACTCCTTGGATGAAGTGTTGCTGGATATCCAACCACCTCTTGGTTTTAGGATCTCCAGGATGTCTCCAAATTATACATCTTCAGGAGGTGAATGTGGGGACACTTCACCTTCATCGAAGTCCATATCCTCCATGAGCTAGTCTTCTGGGGAGTCCAAGTGCTTCCTCTTACACTTTTTCTTCCTAGGGACCTCCTCAGTGACATGCTCCTGGGAGGTTTCAGAAGAAACTGACATACCCTGCTGGGAAGCCTGTGGGTCTTGGACTGGCTGTCCCTGTGGTAAAGAGTGATGAGGCTATGAATGCAGAGATATCAAGGTAGAAGGCTGAAGATCCAAGGGGTTGGATCCATCTCTTCTGCCTGGGCAGATAAAACCCTCTTCACAACATCAAAGGCAGACCACTACAGTGAAAGAGAAGACCTCAGATGCAAAAGGACAAGGTTTTCGACTGTTGTTCTCCTCCACTCCCAAGGCAGTCTCCCCAAGGTGTAAGCTAGAGCCAGGCTATCCATTGCCTAGGCTCTGAAGTACAGGGACAGCTTGGAGAACTTCAGAGTCAACTCCAACACCTAAGATCTGACAGGGAATCTTCGGCTCTGTGAGCCCTCCAAGTTCCACTGAACCAGAGCACTCAGAGTAAGCTTTGTATCCAAAGACATTGTTATCCTTGGATCCAAGCCAGATGGAGCTAGACTGCTCAGATTCAAGGACGTTGAAACAGATGAAGGAATCAGATGAGGAAGTTGTAGTGGGGGTGTGGTAGAAGAATGTACCTCCTGAGCCGAAGGGGAGGAGCTGGTAAGACACCTATCTGACTCTGCTCTGAGAGGATCTTCCACACCACTCTTTCCATGTCTTCTTCCGTCAAACTTCTGGAAGAATGAGTGGATACAATAGATGGGGACCTGGGTCTGTGATGCTCCCATCAGTTGAGGAAGAATGAAAATGGACAACACAGATGGAACGTTATGGTAAGTACATAACTTCTTTCTTGATAGATAAGCCAAGTAGTGCACAATACTGAAGGAAGAGTATATAGAAGGCTTCAAATTACTGTGTAGATACAGAGAGAAGATGTCCACTCACATACTTTAAAATAAGTTTTATCTTATTTGCCCTGTAATTAAAATTAATATGTCTGAAGGAATTATTTTATGCTGCCATTAAAAGGTAACAGTTTTATGTTAATTTACTGAGACATGAAAGAGTCCCATGTTTTACAAAAACATGTCATTAAAATCAAACACATAGGCTGAAAGATGCCTGCTTTACTGCTTAACAAGAGACATTTAACAAGGTTCTAACTCACTGAGTACACCTGTTTAAACTAAAATTCTACAACCACTCTTTTCATAAATGCATGTGTTTGAGTGCATTGATTTTCTGGCCAGTTGTAACTCAACAAGTTATAATGTAAGCCTGAAAGATGAGTATTATGTATATATATATATATATATATATATATATATATATATATATATATATATATATATATATATGTATATATATACACCTGTGTGGTTACTGTTGTCACCTCACAGCAAGAGGTTCTCTGGTTCGATTCTCTGCTGGATGCCTTCTGTGCGGAGTCTACATGTCCTTCCTGTGGTCGCGAAGGTTTCCCCCTGGTGCTCCAGTTTCCTTTCACATTCCAAAGACAGGCAGTAGATGGATTAGGCACTCTAAATTGGGTGTAGGTGTGAGTGAGTGGGATGGATGAACTATCACAGTAGGGCTAGCCACCCAGCAGCATAACAGCATAAAGAGATGATTGTCACTGTTAAAGTGGCACCCCATGTGCAAAACGGGAAAAAGAGGTAGAGGATAGATGGATGTATATATATGTATATATATATATATATATATATATATATATATATATATATATATATATATATATATATATATATATATTTATGTGGGTCTAGGACTCTTAACACAAATGCACTTTTTACCAAATCGCGAATGGGCTTTTACTGAAGCAGCATTTTTGCGTAAGTATGCCTGTTGTGCCGGTCGTACTACTGTGTGGATAAGGGAAAGTTCCCTTTTCCCCACTGTAGTGCAATCTCGGAGTGAGAATATTAAAGTAGGGAGGGTGGGGGGTACAGCCCCTCACATGGGGGAGGGTGCAGGGGGGCTTGCCCCCTGTGTAAAAGTAGATTTCATTTTTTTTTAACACACTTTAGCGAAAGTGCTTTTTCGGTGAAAGCACTTTCGTTAAAGTGTGTTAGGTGATAGTGAATTCGTCCTAGATCCATATCTAAATATATATATATATATATATATATATATATATATATATATATATATGTGTGTGTGTGTGTGTTTGTGTGTGTGTGTATATGTGTATATGTGTATATATATATATATATCTACACACACACACACACACACACATTCACACACACACACACACACACACACACACACACACACACACACACACAGACATATTTTATTTTAGCATAATTTACATGCCTCAACTTTTTAATTATTGGCCTTTAAAGCCCATGCTGTGCAAAAAGTATGTGGAGTATTTGATAACAGAATCCTCCCTCTTATAACTACAGTTGTGTGATGCCTAAATAAAATGACCTAACTGTTTCTGATAATAGGAGTTATTGTAATCACACTAGACCTAAGCTGCACAACTTACATGGTCAACAGTACAACTAATGATAACATAACAATGGTGAGTGATTATGTCCTTTTATGATGACTACAGATGTACAGACCAAAACTGTCTCCTAAAGATTATTAATGTCTTATGTATAGGTATATGTTGTTGTGGTTGCTTGTGTAGCTTTATTTTTAGAGACTTTGAAATACTTAGGTACCACATAATGTCTGGAAATATGTGGCCTATGTAAGCAGTATTACTTTAAGCAGTATTACTTTATGCTTCAAGTGACCCATCCATGGAGAGTGGAACTGGTAATCTAGAAGTATTGCATATGCTGAAAATATTTACAGAATATTTAATAAAATATTGTCATAGAAAAAAAAACTGCTGCTTTGTCAGAATTTTTTAGGAGAAGAGCTGGGCTAAAGCAATGCATGTGTAGAAGACATTGCCTTTATCTATCTTGCCTTGAAAACAGCAACTGAATCAGTTTTGAATGTTTAACAATTTTAAAAAAGGCATTCCACTTTAAAAAGTGGACAGCTGAGCAAACAAGACTTAGTTCATTAAACTTTATTGATTATGGTGGAAAGTACTCAATTATCAGCTTTTGTCATGATACATGCTGCTACTTGTGTGATACATAAATAATGAATACTGTTCCCAGATATCTCTGATAATAGTGTTCCCTCAAAGATGTGGACTGTTTAAGCACTATTAATTAAAATTAATCACTCAGTGAAGTACAGCTGTCTTTCTTCTGAAATTGTTTTAATGCAGTATTATTCACAAACATAAGGGCTTGGCAGTTGTGTTTAGTTTCTTGCATTAGGATATAATCTTCTTTTTCTCCTTGTGGTCCACTCCCACATATGCTTAGATAAACCAAACAAAAACGTTTTCATTAAGGACATTGTCAGCAGCTACCTGTAACTTCAAGTTGTAAGTAACACTTTTCCTTGCTTTGGCAGACCCAATACTGTAGCTTATCAGAATAAACCACAATGACATATACAAACAATATAAAAAGAAAAATCTAGCAAAGTTAGACTTTGCACTGTGTGATTCCTTATACCTCTTGTATCATTGGCAACATGGGATATATGCAATTTATGCTTTAAGGATATCCGGGTAATAAAGGGTAATTTGCGTATATCTCATGTTGCCTCTGAAAGTCTATCTTTTTGTTTTTTAACCAATTGTTTTTTCTGTGTGACCTTTTTACTCATTGTTTTAGTATATACTAGACAATATAGAAAATAAAGTAACAAAGTCTCAGCTGACATTCTTCCTGTTTTGCTGCAACTTAACCTATGGCTTTGAACTGTTTTTCTTTTTTTTTTCATCATATTTCAGCAACAACATCAGACACTGAAATGACAGCACTCTGTTTATTGGAATATTTATCACACAGTACTAAAGATCAAATAGACACCTTTACTTTAAACTGTTGTAGAGAATCTTTAATCCCATCAGGAACAAAGTTGAAGTATTCACTGGAGTTTCATTAGTTTACATTATGCAGTATAACTGCTGATGTTAAGTTGTCTATCTCGCCTTCATTCTTGCTGGATGGGTTCGGAGCCGACCTCGGCTCCGACTCGGCCACTCTAAAAGCTCGAGAGTTGGTTCCACCGGCTCGAGGCTCCCCTTATATCCCACAATGCTAGGCGAGAGTTACCTCAGATCTCGTTTGCCGCTACAGCTTCGAGGTTGGTTGCTTCTACCGGTTCCTGGTGAGTGTTAGCTTTTTCTTCAAAAAGTTACTCTTTTTTCCCCTTTTTAACTTAAATTCTTCCTAGATTAGTGTAGATCATAGAACTTTATCCCCGACCCTAATTTTTTCCCGTTTCTTTACTAAAGAACCGTTGGTTCTTCCTTTGGGCCTTTGGCCTTCCCTTCCCTAGGGAGTGTTTGTGTAGTTTACTTTAATTTTTTGTACTTAATTTTTAGTATTTCTACTAAAATTATTATTATTTTTTGCTGACAGGGTATAACTTGTGTGTTTGGGTGTGTGTTTGTGTACACCTGTCAGTTAGGGAAATGTCAAAAGAAGCAAAGGTCTCCGGATTCAAGAAGTGTGATGCGTGCTGTCAGAAAATGTCTCTGACAGACGCTCACACTTCTTGTGTCTATTGTCTGGGGCCTTTGCACCTGCAGGACTCCTGTGCTGTGTGCCATGGCTTCAGCCCCAGGGTCCTGCAGGAAAGAAAAAAGTTGATTCTGAGAGGCTTGTTGAAGCCAGAGGATTCCCTGTCAGTTTCAACAGGAAGCCCTCTAAGGCATCGAGGTCTTGGCTCCGGCTTCTGAGCCGAGACCTCAGGTTGTTCAACCTTTGCCTTTATCGGCTCGGCTGGAGCCGATAAGTCTCAGTCCACAGTTTCTGTGGCTTCTCGCTCCGCCGGAGCCGAGGTTATCGAGGTACCCGTGTCGGCTCCGACAAGACCTTCGGAGCCGACAACTAGAAAGAGGTCTAGGTCACCTTCTCTTGGCTCCGTTCATTCGGCTCCAGGATCTCCCCTGCTGTCTGAACGGAGCCAAAGGTCTCATTCCTCTAGGTCATCGAGGCTGTCCGATCATGACCTTCAGAGAGTGGTGAGTCGACTACTTAAGTCCGAGGCACTAGCCCAGATGCTTCAGAGCCCGACTCATCAGTCGGTGCCTGCCCCGGTCCATCAACTCTTTCCTCCTTCGACTCTTTTGAGTTCGGAGCCGGGTCATGTCGGAACCGAGACTGTGATTACTTCGGAGCCGAGACAATTGTCTTCGGCTCCGTCGTCGGCTCCGTTTTCTTCTTTGGAGGAATCTCGGCGCCGGACTTCCCTCGTCAGCTCCGAGGGGGTGAGTGGCATCGGACCCTTGTCCGACCCCCATCTCCCTCTCGGTGCTTCGGCGCTGGTGAGTTCGGCTCCGACATCGACCTCGGAGCCATCACTGTCGGTGCCGAGGGGGGTTCTTAGCTCCTCGGAGCGGGGACCTCTGGCTCTGCCTGACAGGGGTGCATTCGAGGTCATGCGGAGTGTGTTAGAGCCTGGCTCTACTCCACAGTCGGCTCCGTCAGCCCCTCCCTCTATGCTGCCTCAGGGTAAGTCGACTCACTCCCTCATCCCGGACCGCAGAGAGCCAGCTCCTCAGGAGCCCCTGTGGGATTTCATCCTCTTCCGAGGCCTCTCCTGATTTGGCAGAAGAGCCCCCTCGGAAGAGGAAGTGCAAGAGGAAGCACATTGACTCACCTGAGTCTATCACGTCGGACACAGATCTGGATGATTCTGAGGGTTTCCCCCGTTCCCCTTCTGAAGATGTCTCATTTGCAGACATTCTGGAGATCCTGAAACAGAGGGGAAATTGGCCAGCCCTCAACCCTTCGGAGGACGAATCTGTGTATCTTGAGGCGTTTGGCTCTCGTCCTTCCACCTCCTGGGTGTCCCCCCTTCGACCCCCTCATGCAGGTGGTTGCTAAGAAGGCATGGACGGCTCCTGATTCAGTGGACCCCACTCCCAGGAGACCCTCTAAATTCATCACAGCTCCATCAGACAAGCAATTTTTAACAAAAGGAGTTTCTGTGGATGCTATGGTGGTAGCTGCTGCCACAAAGAAGGAACTGGCTGATCCTTCAGTGCCTGTCCATCCACCTAACAAGGAATCTAGGTCCATGGATAGGTACGGGAAGCGGATGTTCTCCTCAGCGACATTTACCATGCGTTCGCTGAATTACCTGTGCCATTTCACTCGTCTTCAAAGGGACTTGATCAAGGAAGCGAGTGAAATGTTAAAGGATCCTACAGCTGCGGGTTTCCAAGATAAAATGAACACGCAGCTGGCTACCCTTAATTCCATATCTAACTCCTCCATGCGCCTTCTCTCTTATGCGGCCAATGGAGCGAGCAGAGCCGCAGGGACAGGTGTAGCCTTACGTAGGCACGCCTGGATGCGGCTATGCAATTTTGCGGACCCTTTCAAGACGTCTTTCACGAACTCCCCTTTTGATGGATCATCTCTCTTTGGTCCTCAAGTGAAAGAAACCCTGACTAGGTGCGAGACTGATGGCAAGACCCTTTCTGCCGTCGGAGTCCATTTTTCGACTCCTTCTAGGCCTTACCCCAAAGGCCAGAAGGGTGGGAAGATGTGGTTCCGTAAACAATCTCAAGGGACTTCGCCTGACGCACAGAGTCGTTTTCCTACCAGAGGCAGAGGTGGGAATAACAATGGTAGACGTCGCCCTAGGGGCAGGGGGGGTCCGCAGAACCAGGGCAATCGGGAAGCCTTTCCTGACAAGCCCTTTCAGCATCCCTGAGGTGTTGCCTGACTGCCCATCTTCGGAGGCAGTCGGGGGAAGATTGTCACTGTACCCAGAAGCCTGGCTATCCCTGACTCAAGACAAATAGGTACGGTCCATCATTTCCGAAGGCTATTCTATCCCCTTTCTTCGTTTTCCAAATCAGTCAAAAAAATCCCTTCTAGATGTTCCACCCGCTCAAAGGGATTTAGCAGTTTTGGAAATTTCAAAACTGCTTGCAAAAAGAGCAATTCAGTCAGTGCCAGCAGACCAACAAGGATCCGGAATCTACTCAAGGTTCTTTTTAGTTCCAAAGAAAACAGGGGACTGGAGACCGATTTTGGATCTCAGTGTCTTGAACAAATCAGTCAAGAAAACAAGATTTCGGATGGTCACGCTGCAATCCATTCTTCCCCTTTTGGGCAAAGGAAACTGGATGTGCTCTATAGACCTTCGGGATGCGTACTATCACATAAAAATGAACAGACGCTCCAGAAGATTCCTCCGCTTCAGGCTGGGAACCAGTCATTTTCAGTTCTGGGCCCTGCCCTTTGGTCTCACCACTGCCCCCCGGGTGTTTACCAAATGCATGGCAGTGGTAGCTTCTCACCTGAGACGACAAGGATTCCAGGTGTTTCCATATTTGGACGACTGGCTTCTCACAGCTCCCACCAAGCATCTCCTTCTGATGGCCAGAGATTATACTTTTCGCGTTTGTCAAAAACTGGGTATTTCAATAAATTGCGAAAAGTCTGTTTTGTCGCCTTGTCGTACTATTACCTACATAGGCGCAAATTTAGATACTATAAACATGTCTGCAAGGCTAACGAACCAAAGGATATCAGACATTCACAAATTGGTGTCACTTCTTCTCAACAACAACAGAGTCAAAGCCAGGTTAGTTCTAAAGGTGTTGGGAATCATGGCAGCGGCCATACCTCTCCTTCCATTGGCCAGATACCACATGCGGATCCTTCAGTGGATGCTTTTTACCCAATGGTCATACCAGGAACTTCCAATGTCTCACACCATTATGATCACGCAAGCGTGCAAAAGCATCTCATGTGGTGGATGTCTTCCCCCCAGCTCCTGTCGGGAAGACCATTTGTTCCACCTCCTCCGGTTGCTACTCTGACAACGGATGCCTCCCTGATCGGGTGGGGGGGGCATTATCAGGGCAGGACAGTCCAGGGCACATGGCAACCAAATGAATGCCACTTGCACATAAATGTTCTGGAGATGAGAGCAGTGCTTTTAGCGTTGCAAGCCCTTCAAGACTCTCTTCCCTTGGGAACGATTGCAATCCAGACAGACAATATGTCTGTAGTGTGGTACATCAACAAACAAGGCGGAACCAGATCATACCCCTGTGTCGAGAAGCACTCAGACTGTGGCAATGGGCGATTTCTTCTCAGCGTTTTCTGATAGCAACGCACATCCCGGAAGTCCAATCACATTGCGGACAAGTTGAGCAGAGCTATACTCATGCCTCACGAGTGGTCTCTGAAAGACTCTGTAGTGAGAGAAATCTTTCTCAAGTGGGGTCAGCCTTGCTGCGATCTTTTGCTACTCCCCAAAACAGCAAGTGCAGAGAATATTTCACTCTATTCCCTTTACCAGGCCAACCCAGCAGGGACGCTCTAGTCCAAGTTTGGCCCGGGACTTCTGTATGCATTTCCTCCTTTCCCACTGATCTCTCAAGTAATACAGAAAGCTATCGCTCAGAAGGCCTCATTGAGCCTCATTGCTCCTTACTGGCCTCGACAAGTGTGGTTCCCCTTTCTACATCGATTTCTTTTAGAGCGACCGTGGAATCTGGACCTAGTTCCAGATCTTTTGATCCACCAGTCGTGTCAGTTTCATCGCCCTCCCTCTCTGAACCTCACTGCTTGGTTCCTCCAGTTCCAACCGTAGCCAGGCTTCCTCAATTATCTCACTCTGTTAGAGATATATTGATAGCTTCCCATAAATCTTCCACTCGAAAGATTTATTTGAGTAAGTGGAAACGCTTCTCATATTGGGCACAAGGAAAGGACATAGATCCTTTCACTGCTTCCATCCAACTAGTCCTTGATTTTCTAGCTGAACTCTTCCATGCAGGTTCATCTCCATCTACTCTTAAGGTTCAATTGGCAGCTATTTCTAATTTCCATGTGGGCATTTCTGAATCTGCCCTAATGTCCCACAAACTTTGCAAAGCCTTTTTGAAAGGAGTTTTTCTTCTCAGACCTCCTATAAGAAATCCTCCTTCTCCTTGGGACCTAAATTTAGTTCTTGCTTCTTTGATTCTTTCCCCTTTCGAACCTGCAGCTTCATGTTCCTTGAAATTATTATCATGGAAAACTCTCTTTCTGGTGGCTATCACATCAGCTAGAAGAATTTCAGAACTTCAAGCACTCAGTTGTCGTTCTCCTTATCTTGTGTTCCATAAGGACAGAGTTTCCTTACGAACTAACCCGTCCTTTTTGCCTAAGGTGGTTTCAACATCAAATATAAATCAAACCATTGACCTTCCTGTCTTTTTCCCAGAGTATTCAAATAGGTCTGAACAAAAATTACACTGCCTGGATGTTCATCGTCAATTAAGGTACTACTTGGATAGGACGAAACAATTCAGAAAATCTGATCAACTGTTTGTCTCCTATGGAAAGCAGAAAGGGACTTTCAGTTTCAAAGGTATCATTATCCAGATGGCTAACATCTTTGATTTCCCTGGTATATGAAATTAGACAACAAAATTGCCTAATAAACCTAAAGCCCATTCCACCAGAGCTTTGGCTACTTCTTTAGCCTTCCAAGACAGACTGCCTATTGACACCATTTGTGCAGCGGCTACTTGGGCTACTCCTCACACTTTTATTTCTCATTATAAGTTGGATTTAGCTTCTAGGCATAGAGCTAATTTTGGTTCCACTGTTCTCAGGAGTCTGTTCCGTTAGGCCACCCGGGACAAGGTGCTAGGGACGCGGTCCCATCCAGCAAGAATGAAGGCGAGATAGACAACTTAACATATAGAAGTTATGTTCTTACCATAACGTTCCATGTTAGTTGTCTTCTTCTCGCCTTCTTCTTGCGTCCCACCCTCCTTCCCCCTGGCCCGAACAGACCTAGAGGAGTTGTGATCGTGACCTCTCTTTCTACCACCTCTTTCTTAGTCATATGCTATTATGCATATTTCTTGGTTCAGGATGTAGGTCACCCTTTTTCTTCCTGTTGTTAGAGGTGGATTCTGTTTTTACAGTTATACTGTTATTGTTATAAGCTGGGGTTAGCTTAGAAACGAGATCTGAGGTAACTCTCGCCTAGCATTGTGGGATATAAGGGGAGCCTCGAGCCGGTGGAACCAACTCTCGAGCTTTTAGAGTGGCCGAGTCGGAGCCGAGGTCGGCTCCGAACCCATCCAGCAAGAAGAAGGCGAGAAGAAGACAACTAACATGGAACGTTATGGTAAGAACATAACTTCTATTTTTTACCTGAAATTAAAATAAAGTATAATAGCAGTTTTCCATGGCAAAGGTGTGTGAGTTATATTGGAATTTGCTAACACCTATGCAAAGTGCCTGGTCATGTAGGCTTCTCTATCATTAGTAGACCTTGCTGAGCAAACAATAATGCCTCACAGGGTGGGTGCTATTGGGGAAATAATGAACTACCCATGGGTGTTTCACGGCCGGACTTTGGTGAACATTACTGTGCTTTTATAATAGGCTATCTGTAAAATGGTTTCATGACTGTTTGTTTTTTATTAAATTTGTGAATATTTTTGACCTAAAATAATTAAATGATTCAGATTTGCTGTAGCAAATGTAATTCTGTTGGAGGAAGTATTTTACATCCAAAATATACATAATGTAATATTTAACATCCACCCCCAACACATAGACACACCCTTGGCATGCATAGAATCACACACACACACACACACACACACACACACACACACACACACACAAAATGTTCCCAACAATTGCAACAACTTTGTTGAATGAATGAAGGAGTTTCACTGTGACCAATTGAATGAAAAACAATTCATACCGTGCAATATCCTTGATTTTGCATCAGTTTTTTTTGCTCTGTCCCTAAAGAATATTTGATTTCTGATAAATTAATGAGAATTAGAGTCAGTCAATAAAATCAGATATTTATAAATTCATACTTATTGACAATGGGTATTGATAGTCTTTTGCTGTATTTCCTTTTTAAGTGAATTAGGGTCACATTTAAAAAAATGTCACTGAGTTTAGGGCTTCTCACAAATTATTGTTGAATTCATACAGAATTCTGAGCAAAGAAGTTGAAAGGTATGCACATTCTCTGCCTATCTTTTTTTCATAGCCACGTACTACGTTTACCTTTTTCTCTCTTTCACAAACACATACACAAACACACACATACATAGTTGCCCTACTTTTCCCCCTACCTTGCTAAATATGGCTTTTTAAGCAACCCTTAGTGAGGGGGAAATAAAATTGTAAGTCATACTAACTGCTGCTGTAATTATTTTGCTTTTCTTTTACTTTATTTTAATTTCATGCTTGCTAAACAGCATAGCTGTGTTTAACAAGAGGAGAAACAATAGTGGCCTTTTATCTTTTTCCGACTGTGTTTCCTTGCAGTGTAATATGCTGCCATGAAACACCAGACTTGATTTTTTTTTTTTTTTTACCTGGCATTATAAACACATTAATAACATATGTATATATATATATATATATATATATATATATATGTATATATATATATATATATATATATATATATATATATATATAGGCCTTCAAAACACCGAAAGACCAGAACATTGAAAGTGTTTTGAAGGAGACCAAAACAACAAAACTGCAGAACACTGAAAAGCACGAAATTCAAAATCCCGGTGTTAGCGCTTTTGACGTTCTGCTGTGGGTGAGTATGCATGTGTATGTGTATTTGTGAGGGGTAGTGCTGTGTGTAAGTGTGTGTTGTGACTGTGGTGTATGTGTGTGTGAGGGACTGTAGTGTGTGGATGTGAGTTTGCCTTGTGAGTCTGTTTCTGTGATCTCAGAATTAGAATATTAAAGTAGGGGGGTTTAGGGGGTGCAGCCCCCTGCCTATTTTTAGTGTAGGGTGGTGTGGTTGGAAGTTTGGGGCAGTTGTGTATGAATTTGTGTATGTTTTTTGTGTGTGTTATACTTGCATGGTTTTCGGTGTTGTGGGGTTTCATTATTTTGGTCTCGGTGCTTTGGTCTTCTGTGTTGTGAGGTTTTGTTGTTCTGAAGTAGACCCATATATATATATATATATATATATATATATATATATATATATATAGAGAGAGAGAGAGAGAGAGAACTGGTAATGCTGTCTTCTGATCATCTGATAAATTTTATTATTCATTTTGATGGTCATTTATTCTATTTGGGTAAGGGTAGATTTTATATCTAGGACTTGATTAAACCAAGGAAAGTTATTTTTTCTGAAGCTTTAGTGTTTATTGTGTGTATTTAGTATGCATAGCTTCATTTTATTTTTTAGTTTTTCTTAATGGGGCTTAGGTGTTATTGAACAAACGTAGGGATTTTGAGTCATTGCAAGATGTACAATGCTGCATGAAGGATGGTGAAGAATGTCTATATCTTGTGCCATCTGCTGTTATGTATTTAAGACATATACATTTATAAGGCGAAAGAGATTATTAGCAAGAGATAGGCGCACAATCACAACACATATCTGTATTGCACAGACATGTGTATGTAAATGTATACACTTTTTTCTTTGCTGGCTGCCATTTGTTCTGTTTTGTCTACTTTCATTCTAGGACAAAGACTGTTAAATAGCACAATTATTGATTTTTGTTTTTCGGCATTGATCTCACTCATGGCTTTTAGTAATCATCTTATCCATTGTATTTGAGGTATGTATTTAGATTTTCCTGTCAGCAGAGTATTTTTGATATCCTGATAATTTCCATTGGAATGTTCAAGTCCCTTTTGCTAGCGAGATCCCTAATTTTCAGCTTCACTCCCCATCACCTTAACCATTATAATATACTACTGCCCATACCACTATTGGCAGGAAAGAGGTGCTGCTACAGTTTTATTTTTGTAATTTACATAACTCTTAGGCTAGATTGCAATTTTACTGATACCAGGACATATCACATAGAATAAAGTCTTTACTTGGCCATTTCTTTACATGGTAGTAGTTCTTTTATTTCTCACTCACAATAATTCTGCTTGCTCTGCTTAAGTAGAAGCTGGCAGCTGCAGTTTTCATTTGTTCTAAATGTCTTCTGTTCCTTTTTTGAGAGCACTGTTACTGAGGTTTAGTTGTTTTGTCACATTTCTGTATCATTGCTTAATTACATTAGTGAATTTATGCTCTTCAATTTATAAAGAGCCCTTGTTTACTGGTAATCAACATTAACAGTATATCTTGTCATTCTCATTTGCAGTAACACTTTCGTGGTTCTTTCATAAAAAGAGACCTGAAAATGAGAGGGCTATAGCTTTATAGTGAAGGAAATTATTCCCTGGGTACAGTTTTATCAGTAATCAAAAATACCCTTAGACGTGCCACTTAACAGAATGAACCTAAAACATGATTGGGTAGAATCAGTGCTCAGAAAGATGCTGCCATAACAATTGTCCGCTGCTAATCATTTTGAAGGAGGATTTATTATTATATGACACTGATGTACCACAGTGCAAACAAAGTAGTGCTGTGACTGGTGCAAAATATTTGGAATGTGTATTTGATGGTCTACAGTAAAGTGGCCTTTTATTCATGAAGGGAGTCGTATAGGAGTGTGCAGAAGACTTGGCATGCAGGGTAATCTGAACTTAAGAAAAAAGTTGTAGTGATATATAAGGATAGTGATGGGTTTCATAAAATAATTTTCATTTTTTTTTTTACTTTAACTGCTTCTGTGAAGACCACCATTATTTGTTGCAAAGAGCTCATGTAATTTTTCTCTCTATAAGCTAAACATCAACTTAGTTTTGTAATAGTTATTCTTTGTGGTGTTTTGTTTTTGTGTTGACAAGCAAAGATTTTTTTGTTTCAGTCTTTTAATTTTAATTGCAGTCAGATGGCAGTGCCCTTTTACAGCATGACGCTCAAATGTTCCAAGTGTGGAGTAGTTTCAGCAACTGATGTGTCGGCTACAGCTACCAGTAATGCCATGTTAGTTATCCTTATTTAAAAGTATTTTCATTTACTTTTTATGTTTTAATTTTTTTGTTCATGTCATTTTCATAGCATTAGGAGAACTAGCCTTACAGGCTGAGACAACCAAGGTATACTTATTCCCCCAGAATGAATTGCTCTAGTGCCGTCTAACATTTAACTTTATTTCCTTCCATAGAATGTTTTTTTTTAATATATACATATATAGCTTGCAATACAAAAACATGAGTAATAAAATAGACTGAATAATAATTATTCTTCTGACAATGTTATATCCCAAAACATACTGCCAGGGATGTCCCATCTATTGCACCACATTTGTGTAAACATAAATCATCATATTGTATATGGATGCTGTTCTTCTGGACAGGTGCCAGACCAGTGCAGAGAAAATATTTTGTTCTTGATAATTTATTCTCTTAAGAGTTTCTTAATTAAAAAAAAATGCCTTGGTCATACTCTTCCACCACTTTTTTCTTACTGCTTCATTGTTCAGTGAATTACGAAATATATTAGTGCTGTACATTAAGTGCATAGCTTCTCGTGCTGTTTTGACCTGTTTAAGCAACTGTGTTTTATTGCTTTTTCCAGGGACCAAGCAGTAAAGTAACAAATTAAGTAGCTGTCTCTGTATAATCCTTTTACTGATAAAGACACTGTGCTGCACATGGATCATGATGAAGATTAGTCATCTTGATTTCTGTATGATCCTTTTTCAGACACTGTCAATGACAGTCACAAAAGTTGTCATCTAGGAGTCGGTTAACTCTTCTGGTATAGGGCAAACAAAAAAGTGTTTTAAAGAGTACATTTATTCTGTTGGTAAAGTGGCACATGTCCTGAGTCAGTGAGAATGGCGGTCAAGTAAGTGGCCATGGTGACAAGATTGGGCCAACTGTGTTTACACTAAACTGTATCACACGTGATTAAGAGTGACACTATTATTTTAATGGTAAAGCATATTAATCTCTTCTAGGATGACTTACACAAAGACACTGGAACACATACCTGATGCATTACCTTTTATAGGACTAGCATACTTTGTAATTACTCAAACTTTTGAGCTAGCACAAGATATTTCTCAGGAGCTATTAAGTGGCTGATGTTAGCTACAGTGGCACTGTATTATTAGTGTAGGTCATTGTAGTAGCTTTTTTAAATAACAGACAGTTTATTTTTTTATAGTCATATTCTACCAGATTCCTGCTTACTTTTTGTATGTACCTGTTACGGAGCCTACTTTGGCCTTAACTGCTGTCATGGCTAGTAACAGCCTCACTGCTTTTTGTATCTGCTTTCTAGAGTGAATCAAAATGCAACATTGAAATAAATCTCAACAAAGTGAATTTCCTTGTGATTTAAATTCATAATTGTGCAGCATTTTAGCTTACCATCACATGGTCTGCCTTTATTACTCCTTTGTACAATGTATTGTACTTACTGAAAAGTTTGACTAACCTAGTTACATTTTCAAGACACAGAGTGCCAGTTACTTCATAACATATGTAAACATCACTTATATGCCACACACACTGTGAGAAGGGGTATCTAATAAACCTTTATAGTGGAATCACAGATTGGGATTGAAAAATAGTTGCATTCAGTACATATATGCAGTATTCTACTAGAAGAAACAAATGCTGATTCAGTGATGCAACCAAAAACTTAACTCTTTTCTTTCAACAAGAGTGTAGACATCAAGAAAGCAGAGATGCTGTGTATCCTTAAAGAATATGCCTATATTTACAGTAGACTTTCCTATACTCCTGAAATGAGTATATTTGTTAATGTTTCTAAAGTCCAATTTTTGAAATTCTGGTATGGATGCATATTTAAAACTAAATTAACAAGGTGGCATCTATAAGTTGACTTGATTTTCTAAGCATGTATAGTATAGTGGTTAGTATGGGATGTAGAAAGCTGGAGTTATTAAGGAGTATTTGCAAAGAAGTATGAAAAATGTGGTATATTTTCCATGTTTACATTAATAGTGCAAAAAGTGAGTGTGGCTTTAAAACATGGTGGGTAATGTGAAGACATTCAGAGATTTAAATGCTTTTTAGTAATGTATTCATAATGGTTAGCTGTAAGTTCCTAACTGCATTCATTTCATAAAATATGTGTGAACTACATATTAAAATATGCCTTCTTGTACAAAACATGAAGGCACACAATGTTGCCAATGATAGCTGCCATCTAACATAAATGGTTTTGTAGATTAATATTGTTTTGAAATATTGTTGAAATATGTGCATAACTTGCATAGCTTCTGCACTATCCCAAAACAACAGTATGATACCCCCACTCATTATATATCATTGAAAAACTACTGAATAGGTGAACAATGCTTCCCCTGGTATCTTGAATGCATCTTGCACTCTTACAGAGATCCAACCCGATGTTTGACCATAACACTAGTAATTTTTGGCAAATGCAGTTCCATTTTTCTTTCATAAATCTGCAATACAAAATCACAACTTACAAGCATACCTTTATTACTAGCGCCATTGTGTCGTCCATTGTCTGCCAAAGAGCTTTCCTTTTTTAACTCACATTATTTATCAGATAATACAGATCTGATGAGGTGTGCATTCAGTACAGGATTGTGGAGAAAAGTTCTTAGGAAGTAAGGGTTTTTATTAAGTCCCTGGTGCTCAAGATTGAATGAATTGAAAATAGAGATACTGGAGGTTAAAAGGATTTCTGAAATTCCATTAGCAAATAGGAAAGATAATGGTACAGTTATTTATAACTATGCATATTCACCAATAAAAGTTCACCCAAGTATAATAAATATCAAAGGAATTTTAATATTTTTTTCAATAACTACTTCACCAGCATTGGATATTTGCTAACTGATATTAGAACTCTTAAAAGTGACATAGATCTTGATGGAGAATGCACATATCTATACATGAAGAGATATTACTAAAGCTCTTTCTAGAGTTAAAAATTCATGCTCTGTGTACCCTGACAAAATTCCTGCAGCCCTGACTAATGAATTACCTGAAGATTTAGTTCATTCTGTTGCAGTTCTTTATTGGAATATTCAAGGAGGGGTATGTTCTTGAAGATTAGATTAGATCTTTGTAGCCCCTATATTTAAAGACAGCAATAAGCAGGATATTGCAGACTGCAGACAAAATGAAACAGTAATTTATAGAAAATAACATCTTGAACATCCAATTCAGGCCTAAGATTTAGTAGCAAGAGAAGTAAAGTGGTGACTTTTGGCTGTGTTTTCTTATTTTACAATTGAGCTGAATAACTAGATAGCAGAAACTGTAAATACTATATAATACTTAAGAATTGTTATATGACAAATGTTGTCAGTCTAAGACTACAGTTAAACCGATAACACAGATAAGATTAATATTTAAGCTTATAGGAGCTTGTGGCATTGCTGTACTGTGGAATTATATTTTCCACATATTAACTGAATACAACACTATTTTCTGTGAAGTTTTAAATAAGTGATACTTGTCTTCAGCAATCAATACAGAAAAGATTTACTTGAAAATTATGGAACATGAAAACTTTAACTTGCACTCAGTTTTTACAAAAGTTAAACTTATGTAGTATAGGCTATAGATTACTCAGAGAAAAACTCTGGGTTGAGTTTAGACCACTTTTTGATCCAAACCTAAAAGATGCTATTGGGTTGTTATATGGAATTAAGACTATGACAACCATTCTAGGGAGGGCACTTTTTAAAACAAAATTGAACCAACCTATAACAATGGACTTGAATATTTCTCAAAAATGTCCATGTTTATAGAACGAGTTACCCACATGTTTGTAATGCTGAGCCATTATTAAGTTTGTAAAAATCATTATATGATCACCCAGGCATTATGAAATATAGGGGCAGGTTAAGTGAATAAGTTGTTTGATAGTCTACAGAACCTTAATGCAGTTTAGAAAACTATGAAATTATAAAACTTTGGGTTTTATTCCTTTTGGAGTTTCATTGAAGGTGCATATTTACCTAATGGTGATGCATTTTTGGTCAGCATTATCAACTTCAAAACCATCATCATCTTTCCAGGTCTGTCACAAATGATCTGACCTCAGGTGAGAGTACATCATGATGTTCATCATACTGATCACTGGTGCAGTATTCTTAACTATATATGGTATATCCTGCCAAGGATAGTTGGGCAGCTTCCAAAGTTTGAGGGCACCTTCCACATATCCAAAATGTCAGGCAGCTTGAGTTAAGCTGACTAAAAGACATGTTTGGGTGCTAAGCCCTTCAGAGCTTTACTGACACTGAAGTGTACTGCCCTCTGAAGCTTTTGTGGATTGAAGGTTGGCTTGTGAGTTCCTTTGCTGGGCAGATAAGTCCCCTTTGGTGTAAAACATTCTTCCATTTTCTTCATTTTGCTGATGTTTTATTACTTATTTTAAAGCTTGGAATATTATATATTAATGGACTGTCTTGAGACAGAAACATACTTTTAAACATAGCATCATTTTTTCTGCCAGTTTAAAAGTAGTGGAAAGTAACTTAAAACATTTTTTGTGTAGAAAAACTGTGTTTAGTTTTTCATGCTGGAGCTATCATAGTGTTTGAAAATGATTTTATTGAGAGTGTGTGTGTGTGTGTGTGTGTGTGTGTGTGTGTGTGTGTGTGTGTGTGTGTGTGTGTGTGTGTGTGTGTGTGTGTGTGTGTTTGTCAGTAAACAAAACAAAAAGAGTAACTTTTGTTGACTGGCAATTTTACTGGCATTTGCTGCTCATCTCCCATTTTCAGCTTAACCATGGAACAGATTACTGGTACCATACTCTGTCCTTCTTCCAGCCAAAAAAAGAAAAAATTAAGCAGATGACCTTTGCTACCACAGCAGGATAGCAATTTGCCTCAGCCACAGGTGGCTGACTCTTCTCTGGCCATTTGTTGCACCACAGACCACTCATCTTTTACCCTGGATCTCTCTGGTGTAGCATCTACAACCGCTATGGACAGAGGGTTAGCCATGTCCCCTGTGGCTGTTCGAGTTTAGTGGGCATGGGAGAGGTACTCTTGACAGTTGTGGGAGAGAGAACAGGGAAAGTTTACCTGTTGTGTCAGTATGCTGGGCCCATCCCTGGGGAAGCAGCTGCTGCCATTATTAACACAGTTGGCCCCATTTTTCCTGTTAAAAAGAAACAGGAAACCAAGCATGTATCAACCCTCCTCCTCACATTTCTTTAGAAAGGAGTAGTTTACTGAGTTTGGGTCAAAGTTTAATTCAGGCTGTGGATCCCTCTTGTAAAATAGGTTGTGGTAAAAGAAAGAGGGATTATTTTTTCCTTGAAGAGATATAAGATTCTAAATTGGAACAGAAAAATACAGGAATGGATTCAGTTTTTTTCCTCAGATTTCCAATTCAGAATAAGAGGAGACCTCATTTTCTGATTCTCCCTATGGGGATTTATTTGACTCTGAGACTACTGCTAGAATGTGACAGTGTTTTCAATGGGAGGGAAATGAGGTTTTTCAGTCCCTCAGAAATGACAAGAAAGTTGTTACAGAAGAAGTTCCCAGTATGTACACCCATTCCTCCAATTCTGTCTTCTTTACAGGATGTGTGTGTTACTGCCTGTAATTTTACTGGTAGTCAGACAACTGCCCCTAATTTTATACACTGTTCCCAAACCTGTCCCAGCAGACATAGCTTTAGTGGATACCACTGCTGCTAAGCACATATTTAATTCCTATCCTACTCTGTCTGATAAGGATGACAAAATCATTGACAGGTATGGGAAAAAAACTATACACTTTTGCAGCTTTGATTTTTAAAATTTCGAATCGTCCGTCTCATATGTTAAAATTGACAAATTGTGAAAATATTAGGAATGTTTTATCTGCAATTTCTTCTTTGGAAAAATCTACTTTAAATAACTGTGTTTCTTCTATTGCACAGGTCACTACTCATTGTTAGCAGTATGTATACGACTCTGTTGCTACTTCTGGGGCTATGGCCACTGTTACTGTTTTGAGCAGGTTTACATGACCGCATTATCTGAATCTCCCAGATGATATTAAAAATGAGATTTTGAATTCTCCCCTTGAACAGAGATTTACTGTTTGGCTCCTCTCCTGCAGAAGTGAAGAAAAAGTGTGATGAAAGAGGCAAGTTGATCCAGGAATCTCTAAGATTTTTAAGACCTCCTTATTGAAATTGTCCAAGAGATTTTCTGTCTTCTCATCCAGTTTTGGCAAAGAACAGAATAAACAGTCTCAATAAAATTCAGGAAACAGTCATTTAAGGAGAAATGACAACCTAACTCCAAAAAAGTCTCAAAATTCCCAAAACCATGGACAGTCTACCATGTCTGAATGACTTTTCAAGAAAATGTGTAACCCCCTCCCACCCTGGCCCATTTTTTCATCCAGAAAGTTTGAATTTCCATTTTTTTCTCTTTGGCAACAGATTGTTTCAGACAAAGTGGTTCTTAAAATCCTTCATCAAAGTTACAAATAACAACGGGAGGAAATCCTCCTTTCCAGGGGTCATTCATCATCTACCAGATCAAACTCTTTTTTTCCACCTTTTCTTCATCATATTCTGTCCCAAAGAGTGATAGAACTAGTTCCACCTTCTCAAGTGGGGAAGGATTTATTTTTTATTTTTATTTATTTATTTATTTTGTTTACATTTGTTAAGCGGGTAGTGTCTGACTGGGTTGAAAAAAACCCGTTTTCAGTAGAGACCTGGGGAGAAAAGCTCCATAACAAAAAGAATATTATTAAGGTACAAGCAGTAAACTTAGTTTAAGTAGTACATTGCTAACAATATGTAAATGAGCTTAACAAAAATATTATAGCAAAATATAATAACAGAATACAATATAAACGTGAATGTTTCAGGCATATAGGAATACTTTTTTGTTTACAATATATATGATGTGCATAAGTCATGTAGCTTTACAAGGTGAGTCACATCTGAAAGACAAAAATTGGTCATATAGTTTTACAAGTTAGGTCATCTGAAGGAACAAAGATTAATAAAGATAAGACAGATAGTGGGATAGCCCTATGTAGGATGAGTACTATTTGGGCTAACATGTGTAAGATGACTGGGAAAATAGGAAGAATATTAGTTGGGAGCAAAACAGGGGCATAACCAATTATCATTTAAATAGTCATTCAGGGTAGTTTTAAATGTGGACAGGTTGGAATTTTTAGTTATCTGTTGAGGAAGGGTGTTCCAATCTTTCTTCATTTTATGGGAGTAGAGGGAATCTCTGTGATAGTTGTGAGGCTAGTTACTTTCAGCATTAGTTTGTTGGATTGAATTTTATTCAAGTATGTTCTTAGTGAAAAGGGAAAAATGCCTGGAGGCCAGTTTTTTTCTAAACCTGTTGGTGATAATGCCCAGATTGAAATTATGTCACTTCACAACCTACTAGCTCGTCTTCCTGTTTCAGTTTCCTGGTAAAATTAGACTTAAAAGATGTTTTCATCACATCCCTATTCATCCAGACTTCAGACGTTTCTTAAGGTTTTGTGTGCCTAGATCACATTATGAGTTCTCTGCCTTACCCTTTGGACTATATACTGCACAAAGAGTGTTCACAAAGTTTCCAGCTCCAGTTATAGCTCATTGTAGGTTACAGGTTGCCCACATTTTCCATATTTATATGACTTGCTTATCTTTGCAGAGTCTTTTTCAAAGTGTCAGGCATCTGGCTCTTGGGTGAAGTCACCTCTTACACAAGCTGAGATTCCAAGAGAACATTCATATACTTTATTCACACAGAATTGTGTTCCTGGGATGTCAGCTAGACATTTCAGTTCTAAGAGCTTTTCTTCCACTGGAAAATAATAGATCTGTATTTAGATCTATTTCTAGGATTTTCCACTCAGACATTGTTCACTGCAAGGGAATATCTCAGGAATTTGGGCCTTGTGGCATCTATGATTCTCATGATAACTCTGGCTAGATTCCACATGAGAAAGATACAGTGGTATCTGAAATTTGTTTGGTACTAGCATCAACAGCCTTTATCTTTTCAAATCCCAGTGGTGAAGATTTTCAGAAGAGAAATCTTTTTATGGAGACAACAGATATCCCAAAACATAGGTCTCCCCTTCTCCCTCTCTACTCCAAAGCAGTCAGTCACCACGGGCTACTTGAACTTTGCTTGGTGAAGAGTTTCAAGACAGATAAAAGTGAGGGATTTTGGGACACCAAGGACAGTTGCAAGCATGTAAATATCAAGGAGATGATTGTCCTGATCAAGGCACTCAACTCTTTGGACCATCTTTGGTTCTTGGGACCTCTTCGTTTGGTTAGACAATACCATTAGGAGGGAAGAAAGTGATAAAAATCTGGAAGATTTTATTTAACAATATTTTAAAAGGAGGGCAGCACCGACATCTTGGAAGAAAGCTGTGGTGGCTCTATTACCTAAAGATGTCAAAGACTATTCAGACCCAGCTTCATTCTTACACATGCAGTTTTAACCAAACCAAATAACTGCCCTGACCTAAAACACTTAATCCAAGGTAACACTAACTTTAGGGAACTACATTCCTCTAATAATCTTCTTCTAAAAATTACCAAATCTATGAACAGTTTTCTTGACTCACTATACTATAACAAACTTTCCAAGTCTTGGACCCCATTACCTCAGCATATTGTTATTATTGACAACACCTCCATATTCAATAAATGTCTTAGACAAGGAGGGTGGCTTAATGGTTAAGGTGTTTGCCTTACAAATACAAGGTGCAGAGTTTGAGTCTCACAAAGGATAATTGGCTAGGCTTAAAATGGCTCGCAAGGGCAGTTAGCTTACTACTAACCTATGAACAACATTAACAATACCTTTCTAATCATTCACTCTGTCCTTGCTCTAACCCAGACTACAGATCCTTTTTTTTTTCAGCTACTAATTAGTGTTTAATCATTTGAGACAATGCAATGTCACCTTATCTTATACACTGTGTATATTTGCTTTCACCCAATTTTATTACAGAGTAGACTGCATTTAATTTATTCCCACTCCACAATGTTGTTATATTTTATTGGTACATGCTACTCCGTGCTGATGTTTTTGCTCTACATCTTACTGTTTTTGTTGTAACTCTGTGTATATTTATTTGTTATTTTATGCATTTCCTTGTTTAACTGTAAGTTGATGCTGTTTGGAGATTTTCTCCCAGGGTCTCCGCTGAAACTGGGCTTCCAGCCCAGCCAGACAATTACCCGGTAATCAAATGTAAATAAATAAATAAAATACATAAATATAAACCCATTTCAGTTTTAAACCATGATTGTAAAGTGTTTATGTCTATACTAGCTAAAAGAATGTCAAACTTTTTGCCTAAATTGATAGATCTGGATTAATGCAGTTTTGTGGAGGGGAGGCAAATGTTTAACGACATTAAAAGAACAATGATGATTCAAAGGGAAGCAAAATGTAAGAAAATGTCTCTGTTGTGGGTGGGTCTTGTTGCAGAAAAGCATTTGATAAGGTAAGCTGGGATTTTATGAGTAGGGCATTGGAAACATTTACATTCACCCATACAATAATAAGGTTAATTAGAAGGATATATATAAAAAAATGGAGGTAAGAATTAAAAGGGGGGGGGGTGGTCAGTTTCAGATAAGCTGTGTTTGAACAGAGGAAAGAGACAGGGATGTCCTCTTGCCACTTTCCTATTTGGTTTATATTTAGAGCCATTGGCAAAGAAAATAAGGGACTCAGATATACAAGAATATAGTTGGTATGATAATAAAGAAAAGATGGCTTTATTTGCAGATGATGATATTATTTTGCACCCGATTAACATAGAAAAGGACATATCAGTGCTGTGGAGCATTTTGAGACACTTTCAAATCTTTTCAAGATATATAATTAATGAAGACAAAATAAAGGCTGTAGCCATAAATTATGTATCCACACACAAATTGGTTTGGCAATGTTTATAAGGACATGATGAGATGAAGTATTTAGGAATATGGATTAAATTGCTTCTGTCATGCCAGCTAAGGATATGAGGGAAAACTAAACAAAAGGTTATACAAAAGTTGAGAAAGTGGAAGCTCTTATTTATGGATACTAAGATACAAACATTGAAAATGATTTTAGTCCCTTTAATTTAGTATACTGTACAATTTAGGCATGCTTTTATCAACCCGAGAGAAGTTATGCACAATAATTAATAAAGAATTGAAGGAAATTAGCTGGGAGAGAAAGAGGGTAAGAGTAAAGTGGGATAAGTTGATCCTTCCAATAGAAAAAGGTGGTTTAGGTTTACCTGATTTGAATGGATATTTTAGGGCTATACAGTTAAGACCGAAATACATATCACAAGCAGAAGGTTATAATTTACAGTTGAAAGGAATAATGATGAAGCAAGTGGAAAGTTCAAGAAATTGAGAGAGTGAGTAGGATTTTGGATGCAGACCCTAAAGGAGAATAATAACAATATAGAATATTATATTCATGAAGTAGCAGAAATTATTCTAAGGAGATTTTGTCAGTATGGGTGACTACAAGTAAGGGTAGTTAAAATAGGCAAGAGGGGGCTGGAATTTCCTGGAGAAAGCTGGCAAAGGAACCAAGATACTGGAAGCAAGTAACTCAAGCAGGAAAGGTAATAGAGTTGGATTTGGCCAGGAAGACATTTGGATTGCAGGCTAGAAACTGCCTTCCCTACCAGGGCTTGATCTCAGAGTACAAGGAAAAAGAAAGGGATGGGGGAATTTTATGTGAAAGACCTGCTCTGGTAAAGGTTTTAGTTGAATCTAGAATAGAAGCAACTGTTAAAAAAGGGATAATTAGTACAGTATATAAGAAAGTGCATGATAACCATAAGAATCAATCAGAAGAGTTAGAAAAGATGGGGAAGAGAGGCTGGAAAAATCAATTTATAAAAAAAACAATAGGAAGATATATGTGTGGCTCCCAAGTATACAACCATGTCCAAAAGTGTTAGGACCTTTGCTTGGAGATGTTTACATAGGCATTTTTATACCCCAATCAGACTTCAAATAATTTTTTCCACAGGTAGATAACAAATGTTGGGGGTGTGATGGAGAGCAAGGATGTAACTGCAAACATATGTTTTCGGAGTATAATAAATTGAAGGATTTTTAAAATTCTCTGCAGAGTACTCTATCAGAAATATTGGGTGAGCAAACGGCTATAAGTAAGGAAATTATTATTTATAAGCTAAGATGCAAGATCTATGCCTAGACATACTATGGCCTTATTAAGTTTAAATGTTATGTTGTCCTATCTTGTCTTCATTCTTACTGGTTGGGTTTGGAACTGATTCTTGTTTCTGACTTTGCTGCATACTAAAGCTCAAGGACTTCCACTGGCTCATGGCTGTATCCCAATCCTATCATACCCTAGATCTCGTTTGCTGCTAAACAGATCGGAGGCTTCCATTTTGGCTCTGGCTAAGTGAACAACTTTTTTACCATTATTATCCCTTTATTATCGTACGATGGACAAATACAGGAAGTGCAATTTTGCTTCAGTGACTTTTGCTCTCCAATGACTGAACTATCTGATGCATTTTATAAGGCTACAAAAAGATCAAAAAGAGCTATGAGATACTCTCCTAGGTACAGTATCTGCACGGGTAGCAGACAAGGTTTCTTCTCAGCTCTCCACCTTAAATTCTCTAGTCAACTCCTCCATGAGGCTCATTTCATATGCAGCAGATGGAGCAAACAGAGCAGCAGGTTCAGGAATTTTCCTAAGGAGACATTCCTGGATGTGCTTATGCAACTTTATGGAACCTTTGAAATCTTCATTTACTAATGCCCCATTTGATGGCGCATCCTTGTTCTGGCCAAAAGTTAAGGAAATGCTAATCTGATTTGAACAAGAAGGAAAGACTCTCTCATAGGAGCCCATTTTTCCCTACCTTCTAGGCCTTATCCAAAAGGTCAGAAAGGGGGGGGGGGAATGTGGTTACATAAATCCCAGAGAGTTTTTCAGGACCCACGTAGTAACTCTTCCTCTAGGGGCAGAGGGGAAGTACAAATGGAAGACGCCATCCATGTGCAGAGGGGGTCCGCAAAACCAGGGCAACAAGAGATTCTTTCCATGGTCGGCCCTTTCAGCACTCCTGAAGAGAGGCCTGTCTGTCCAACTCTGGAGGCAGTTGGGGGTTGCTTATCTTTGTACCTACAAGCCTGGCTGGAAATAACAAAAGACAAGGGGATACAAGGTATCATATCCAGAGAATACTCCATACCATTTTCTCTTCCCATCCCAAACATAAAGAAAATTGCAGACATTCCACCCAGTCAGAGGGATCAAGCAATTCTAGAAATTCAAAATAGTCATCCAAAGAGTCCCGACAGACCAAATAGGGTCCGGAACATTCTCAAGATTCTTTTTAGTGCCAAAAAGAACAGGGGACTGGAGACCAATTTTGGATCTCAGCAGATTAACTGAATCAGTAAAAAAGACCAAGTTCCAGATGGTAACACGGCAGTCGAGTCTTCCATTTTTGGGAAAAGACAATTGGATGTGCTCTATAGACCACCAGGATGTGCACTACCACATAAAGATGTACTGGCCATCCAGGAGTCATCTGCACTTCCCGCTGGAAGCCAGTCATTACCAGTTTCGAGCTCTGCCCTTTTGTCTGTCAACAGCCTCCAAAGTGTTCACCAAGTGCATGGCAGTAGTCACGGCTCACCTGAGACATCTAGGATTCCAAGTGTTTCTGTATCTAGATGACTGGCTCCTAACTGCTACCACCAAGTATCTACTACTGGAATCAAGGGACACCACTCTCTTTCTCTCTCTGCTCTCACCTGGGAATCACAATAAATTATGAAAATCTGCCTTGTTGCCATTTTAACATATTGTGCTTATAGGAGCAGATCTAGATACAATAAGCATGAATGCAAAACTTCCTAGAGAAAGAATCCTAGTTCTGAGACAGCAAGTCTCCAACCTTCACTCCAAAACAAAAGTACAGGCAAAAACAGTCTTGAAAGTCTTGGGCACCATGGCATCTGCGATAAGTTTAGTTCCTCTTCCACACATGCACATGAGAATTCTGCAGTGGGTTCTATATTCTGTTAACAGAGTCCTGCAAGAAGGACCTTCGCTGGTAGCTTCACTCCTGTCACATAACATCAGGTCAGCCATTTCTTCCCCCTCAGCCAGTGGCCACAGTGACCATGGATGCCTCCCAGATAGGGTGGAGGGGCATTATCTGGGTAGGACAGTTCAAGGCACTTGGCAGGATCATGAGGCCCACTTGCAGATCAATATCCTAGAGATGAGGGTGGTGCTTATGATATTGCAGGCACTCCAGGACTCTGAATCTGAGAACATTTGCAGTTCAGACAGACAACATGTCAGTTGTCTGGTATATAAACAAACAAGGAGGGACCGGGTCTTACCCCCTTTGTCAAGAGGGCCTCAGATTATGGCAATGGGCAATCTCCTCCCAGCACTTTCTAATAGCAACGCACATCCTGGGGAGGTCCAACGTGATGGCAGACAAACTCAGCAGAGCAATTCTGATGCCCCACGAGTGGTCCCTAAAACAAGAAGTAGCAGAGAGGATCTTCTGCACATGGGGCCAGCCTTACTGTAACCTTTTTGCCACTTTCATGAATGCCAAATGCAGCAGCTATTTTGTCCTAATCCCCCCTCCTGGGGAGTCACCAAGGGATGCAGTTGTACATGATTGGCCCTGGGACTTCTTTATGCCTTTCCTCCCTTTCTACTAACACCCGGGCTCTCCAGAAAGCCAACTAGTTGGGAAGCAGGCTAAGTCTGATTGCCCCATATTCACCTCATTAGATTTGGCTCCCCATTCTTTGGCCTCATCTTCAGCAGGAGACTTGGGTTCTGGACCCAGTTCCAGACCTTCTGACTCATACATCCAGAACTCTCCACCTTTGCCTTTCAACCTTCAAATTGACATCTTGGCTGCTCTGATTCCAAATATAGCCAGGCTTTTTAACCTTTCTCATTCGGTCAAGCATATCTTGATCTCTTCAACAAGAAAGTTATATATCAGTAAATGGAACAGGTTTTCTTCCTGGGTTCTGACAAGACATTGATCCCTTCTCTGCACCTATAAGTTCTAGCCTCGAATTTCTAGCAAAACTATTTAATGAAGGTGCATCTGCAGCTACCATTCGTGTACAGTTGGCAGCAATATCTAATTTCCATATAAGTGATTTTTGCCTCTGATTTGATGTCCAACAAAATATGCAAAGTCTTCCTGAAGGGTACAAACTTGCTAAGACCACCCATATAAACATCCCTACCACCATGGGACCTAAACTTTGTTCTGTCCTGCTTGATCCCACCCCCCCTTTGAACCTGCATCATCATGTGATCTAAAATTTTTAACGTGGAAGACAAGTATATTGATTGCCATCATATCTGTCAGAAGAGTTTCAGAGTTGCAAGCTTTATCGATCAAGCCACCATATATGCTTTTTCATAAAGACAGATTATCCCTTTGAACAAACCCATACTTCCTGCCA